>NC_039368.1:120404576-120536307 GCF_003573695.1 Papaver somniferum | reverse complement strand
TCCTTGGCGCGGAGATGTGGCTGGCATGGTTTTCCATTGGCACAATGGTGCGGCTGGCATGGTTGGCATGCCTTAGCGCGGAGATGTGGCTGGCATGGTTTGCCATTGGCACAGTGGTGCGGTTGGCATGGTTGGCATGCCTTGGCGCGGAGATGTGGCTGGCATGGTTTGTCATTGGCACAGTGGTGCGAATGGGATGGTTGGCATGCCTTGGCGCGGAGATGTGGCTGGCATGGTTTTCCATTGGAACGGTGGTGAGGCTGGCATGGTTGGCATGCCTTGGCGTGGTAGCATGAGAATTAGGGTTTTGCACAGGTGATGTCAATCAATGTTAAGGGTTCTTCCGTGGAACATGACAGATAAAAAAAAAGGTACCCTGGTAATTCTTACGTAAGCATGCTGATTGATTGAATAAATGTGCTAATGGTCATGATGATGTCATGTCATATGTACGGTTTATGATTTTAACCCTAGTCTAAAAACCACCATCAACAGTACAATAAGAACATGTCAATGTGGAGGATGGTTCTGGCACCATTGCCGAACATGCTGCTAAACAAAGTGAAGTACCTGGAACATGTATGAAATCCATTTCATCTTCCAATGTGGTCGATGAGGTTTATCCAGGAAAAATATCAAGGTTGATGTGAGTATTTCTATAATTATCAAAATTATTTTCGGCAAGGAGTGCTACACTTGATTTTTCATCTCCTGTAGAATCGTGCTACAAACACATACTTAAGAGGTCTTAGCGTGTTTGCCTGCTCTGATACCAATTAAAAAAGCGTGGGTTTAACAACCACACCCAATAATTCGTTCGGAAAAATATATAGATTAAGCTCCAATATAATTCCGAGAGCACCAACTTAAAAGTGAGACTCAATCAAGAAATATATCAAAGATTTTTATTTCTTTCTCAATACAATCAGCAAATCGAACATATAGAAATCCGTGAGCCTGATTGATGTGAGAAATAACTTGGACAGTACCAAAGACCAATGCCTAAGTGTCAATCAAGTTATATCCAACAATCAAGGTCAGATTTATCAACTGATTGAACTACGCACAACCGGTGATATTTCAATTATATAAACAAATATAACGCGGTAAAAAAATAACACAAACACCAGATATTAACTAGGAAAACGCAAATCCAGAAAAACCCCGAGACCTAGTCAATATTTGAACACCACACTGTATTAAGCCGTTATAGACTCTAACCTAATACAAGTTAACTTCGGGCTGGAATGTGGTTGAGCCGTAACCAAGTCGCACATCGATTAAGGTATAGTCGCGCTCCTTACGCCTCTAGAACTACTTGATTCTGCGCACTTAATTCCCTTAGCTTATCTCACCCAAAACTAAGAGTTGTTACGACCCAAAGTCGAAGACTTATAAACAAATTTGTCTCCCACAGATATGCATATCCTTTATTCTATTTTTGTTCCGTCTTTTGATACAAAGATCAAGGTGAACATGAACCAACTAATAATCCAGTCTTATACTTCTGAAGAGCAGCCTAGAAATATTAGTCACCTCACAATAACCTAACTGATTAACAGAAGAAGTTATTGCCGAATCACGAGAGTCTGAGACGAAGAACTGTTGTGATTACTTTTTATATCTTACCTATCGGAGATAAATCTCGAAAATCTAAGAGAAGATATAACGCAATACGATAGAATAAGTAAGATCAAAATATGAAACTACATAGAAAATAGTTGGATCTTGCTTCACGAATCCCAAATGAAGTCTTCAAGTTGTTAACCTAGGTTAAAGGAGAATCGACTCTAGTTTGCAACTAGGACACGACAAAGTGCAGGGATTAGGTATTCCAGTTGCTATAATTTTCCCTTATATAGTCTTTCAAATCAGGGTTGCTTGCAATCAAAGCTAAGATATCTTAGTAACAAAGCATTCAATATTCACCGTTAGATGAACTCCTGATTTAAGATTCAAGCTAAGTCTGCTTAGAAACTAAGCAATTAATCTCCACTGTTAGATGGTCTTAGATTGTTACACATAAATGAAATATACTTATATTAATATATGGCTTACCATACCTAACGTGTATATTGAGTTGGCTCAATAACAATTAACCGAAGTTAGCCATATGAACACTTTTGTATTAGCCGTATTCATCTAACACTTTTATATAAAATATGATGATCAATCAATCATGATAGATAATTAAATGAATCTAATGGTGTTTCAAATAGGGTTGTTCAATTGTTCACTATCTCGTAGAAACATATATGAACAAATTGAAACGAAATCGGTTTGATTCGTAATCGTACAAAGTACTTATATAAGAATCAATTCATGAACATTAAGCCACGGTTTTCAAGGTTAATTTGCATTCATTAAATCATAAATTTTTTAGTTCATCAGTATGAGAATCACACATTACCGATTTCAGAACTTAACCACTGTGTTCGCAAACTAGGTACACGAACAGCAGCTCCGGACCTTGGCCTAGTCAAGCCGTTTGCAAACCCGATTCGTGAACAACATTTCCGGACCCAACTCAGGTAAACCCGTTCGCATAATAGGTACACAAACAAGATTTCCGGACCTTCTTAGGTAAATTCGTTTGCATACTAGGTACGAAACAAGAATTTCGTACCTGAATCATCACAATACAGTTCGCATACTAGGTATGCATACCGTGTTGTATCCAGACATGGGTAATCATTCTAAACTCTCATTTCAATCATTGAAACATCCTTAGAAGACGAGAATGGTAATCTTGTTAGAGAATAGATCGGTTGAACCCATGAAGCGTTGGTATGTCAAGTTTGGTTGTCATATTTTAGTGAATCAAAACTCAATTAAAGAGTCTCTTGATTATGTACTAGACTCAACTTCGTATAGGTTAAACTAGAAAGTTATTAGGATATGATACATACAAGTATTACTCGAAGATTTGAAGAATATGAAGAAGTAAAGACCTACATCGACGACATCATCCTTCCTCTTGAGGTTAGTAATATTGTGACTTGAACTGTTTTATTTCTAACGTATCTTTCAAGTCGTGCTATATTGAAAACATAACTGTGAAGCTGAGAATGATTATACTCTAGTAGACATGGTGTTAAGGAATTAGAATACGAAGTATAACGCTTATCTTTTGAACTCCGTATATAAGACATCGACATAATCATTTGAATGCTATTGTGATTATGTGTATGGGTAAAGGTGAAGATTTCATCCTAGAGAACAATGTTTACATTTGTTTAAAGGAAGTACATTCATGAACTTGTTTTATGAATCGAAAGGGAAATCACTAGGCTTATTGGTATCGTTATTCATTTCATATCTTTGGATTACCAATATGTGTGAGTTAGTAGGACCCATCATAACTTGTTATGTATCTTGGTAAAATTAGTCGCAATGCCTTACTTATGTATTGGCATGACTTTTATTAGTGTAACCGATCCTAAGTAATCACCTTATATGGTATGATCGATATTTTTAATTGGTGTGACCGATCCTAGTAATTGGTGTGACCGATCACAAAAGAGTTGTAATCGATTCTTGTAATTGGCGTAACCGGTCCTAGTAATTGGTGTAACCGATACGAATGACGAGTGTAACCGATCACAAGTAATACCATGAGAATATGGTAATTGGTCCTAGTAATTGACGTAACCGATCCTGGTAACTGATGTAACCGGTCCCAGTAACCATATTAAGGTAGAACCGATCTTTGTGTTTGGTAGAACCGTAAACCCATGATTAGTGTAGTGATACTTGATCAATCACATAGTTCTTGTAAGTCAGATGAACCAATTCTAAACTTGTTTGGAAGTGTGGTATAATCGGTTCCAAGATTGTATATGTGAAAGAGGATTTACAAAGAAGTAAGATGACGACATACTTTGAACATGTTCAGTAACTCTTATCTTTTATTGTTCAAAGATATTCCGTAATAACTCAACGAGATCCTGGACCGAAATAAGTTGAGAATCTTTTAATTATGGTTGTTAATTTTATATGCTTTTAATCACCAACAATTAAAACGCATATCTCTGGAAAATAAAATTGGTAATGTGCATTTACTAATTGGAGATTTTCTAGTGAGATTTCAGTTATTTTGGACAGAGCATTTCCAGGAATTATGAAAACCAAATTTGGAATATATTGCATATCTTGAGAATATTCGGTTTTGGAAATTCCTTGGTGTCCAAACTTCGTTGGTCTATAAATACCCAAGTTGCATTTTGAGCAAACTATCCTAAGAGCTAGCAAAACTACCTTGTTGTGTTGTTACTGGTGGAGCCGTCTATTCGGAGAGGAAAGTAACCTAATTAGGCGAAATATCTTATGACCGCTCGTTTAAAGACTTCTGAGGGATCAAGAATCTCTACGAGTATCGTTGGAGGGAAACTAGATAATTGCAGTATTATTAGTTTTCGATTTGATTTGATTGACTAACGGTTATTGAACTTTGATTGCACCTAGTTTGTTTATTCTTGAGAATCTTCTCTTCTAATATAAGATTCACTCAAACTATATCGAAGTGTCGACGTGATATTTAGAACTTTTAGTAGATCTAAAGACGTCTTGTGATAATCCATTGTTAACAGACTCCATTCTGTGCATGATTGATCACAAGAGATTCAAGTTGTGGTGTGCAGGTGTTTATCGAAGATCTAAGAATATTTGAAGACAAAGAAGATGTATTAATTGGTTTCATAATCTTTGGTGTGCACAAAACTTGATCGGATGGGATCCAACTATAATCTGTTTATCTTTGATAGATCTGATTGATTAGTTACGTAGATCAGCATCATCGTATAATGTCTTGGTAGATTCTATTTTGTTGATTGCATGGTCCAAACTCTGCTACTTTGGTAATTGTTGGATAGATTGATCTAAACCCGACAAAGGAGTTTATTGGATTAAACAGAAGATCCTTTGTATAACTCATATCACTGAGATTGAAAAGAGTTGTTACCGAACAGATTTTTTGTTCCTTTACTGTTCGGAATACGAACCAAAGGAATTTTTCTAGTGTGTGCACTTATCGAATGTCGGAAGCGCAGGGATATTGAAGAAACTAGGTGAAATATAGGTTTAGTTGCTTGGTCTCAACTATACGAAGTTGGTTTTATTTTGTATAGCGGCTTAATTCTGAGAGTATTCAATTCTGGACTAGGTCCCGGTGTTTTTATGCATTTGCGGTTTCCTCGTTAACAAAATCTTTCTGTGTCATTTACTTTTCTTATCCGCAATTATAATTGTTTTTATCATAATTTAAAGTAAATTACACAAACGTTAACTCCGTATTACGTACTTGATAGTGATCCTATAGAGCTTGATGCGAACTTATTATCAAGTAATCACACTTTTATTGTTATATTGTATCGTTCTCGTATCCATAGACGATCACACAAAGTGTGAATACTGATTCGTTGTATTGTCTCGAATCAGTCCACAGACAATCACTTTTGGTAAGAGGACTTATAGGTGGAAAAGTTTAAGATTTTGGTATATTTGGGTACCGTCGCCTTTTCAAATCTCACACATACCATTAGCTTCAATTAATTTTCAAGTGATCTAATGATCACTACGAAACTTCTCGAGTTAACATCAAATGACTGTCTCACACAAATCATATAAGATGTTTAAGGTAATTTTTACATGATCATCTTTTGACTTAATATTTAGTTCCAGCAAATAAATTGTTTCCAACAAAACTCGTCAAGAATATGATGAACATAGCTAAAGCAAAAATCTTCCATGATGTATTTCGAGAATAGATAAGCGAGATAAACTCAGCTCGAAATATCACATGTGTATAATGTAAAAGTCTATATAGATATCCGACTTAGTCTCATTAAAAGATAGAATATAATAGACTTCTGAGTGATAGATAAGTTTTCGTCTCCATATAAATTTTGTTGATAAAGTTCCTCCAATATCCTCAGTAGATCTTCTTCTTTAATTGGTGAACGTCGTGAAGTATAAATCTCAGCTACACATTCTATCTTAATCCGAGACATAGCGAGACTAGAAATCAAGTATATAGTTTTGATCAACTAAACTTGATAAACAAGCTTGTGATAGAAATAGTTGCGAGTTCGACCGAGAAATGCTCTAACACATCCAAAATGAGGTCGTGCTCAAAATTTTTTTTAATCATAACTATTTTTGGTTTCTTGTCGGTAAAATGGTCTCTTAAGCCCATTTTGCACCCCGCCAAGAATTTTTGCACCGGATTCTTCAAAAACTTGGTTCCGACACTGACCTTGATGACTTTTCACGAAAACATGTGTTAGAGCAAAGCTCGGTCGACCTCGCATGCGTTGCTATATCAAGCATGTTTGTCAAATTTAGTGATCAAAACTATGAGTCTTGATTTCTAGTCTATTATAGCTAAGTCTCGGACTAGGATATAAAAGTGTAGTTGAGATCAAGGACTTCATGGAGATTCATCATACAACGACGAAGATCTACTCAAGGAACCGTGGAACTTCATCAACAAAAAGGTATGTGGAGACTTGAACTTATATATCACTCAAAAGTCTATTTATTCTATCTCCTACTTCTTATGAGACAAAAGTAGTATGTTGTATAGAATAGATCATACACATTTGACATTTCGAGCAGAGTATACTTTACTTATCTTTTTCTCGAAATCATGTGTTGGTAAAGCGTTTCGGTTTGATCAGGTTTATCTTCACCTAGTGACGAAAGTAATTAAAAGTTTCAATTACTTTGGAAATTGATCTGACGAGAAAGTCTGTGAATAACGACTGAATAACGTCCTCTGAGAATGTTTCAATGGTTGGAATGAGAGTTTAGGTATATATAACCAATGATGGATATAAGCATTGTGTGGTAACACATATGTGCATAAGTCATATTCTTTAATCCGAAGTTTTCGAACTTTGTTGATTGAGAGAAACCGGAGGATTTGGCTTTGCCAAGTCCGCGAACCCAGTACAAATTTCTTCACAAATGGTAGGAAATCTTCTTGGAGATTTTAAGGTCGTACGAGAACAAATCAGTATTTCAACAAGGAACCTTGATTACCTAAAAGGCGAACTAAGGATGGCAACCGAGGAACTCATTCATGTTCAATCCCTGGTTGCAGAAATGATTTTTTTTTTCGTCTGATATTGGTTTCAGTTTGTTGCCTAGTATGCCTTCTTTTTGGTTTAGTTGGAAGAATAACTAGCGTTTTGAATAGCGAAGATTGTGACTACACATAGCTATTTTTGTTTTCATCTTCTTGTATTATTTTTTAGGTTAATTTGTTTTAAATTTTAAAAATATTTGGAGGATGATATTATTGCAATATTTTTATGGGATATGTATTGTTTGCGTTCGTAAACTTGAAGGTCCCATATTTTGTCAAAAGTAAAGTCGTTCATAAATTGATATTCGTATTGATGAAAGGACGAATGGACTTTTGACAAATATAAAAGTTATGCCTATGCAGTCATTTATTTGATGGAAAATAGGAAGAAATCTTTTGTAAGACAAGGATAAAGTCTATTATGTCTTTATGCATATAGTGATGGAAAATAGAATAGATACTTGTATGATCCATTTTGTTATGTATTACCGTGAAGGCTCCATTGTGTGTCTCATGTTGAGCACGATACAACTAAGTCGATTAATTTTGACTTTTTTGGTTGTTCCGTGAGATGCTATATGTTGAGCATTCTTGAACTAAATTAATCATCTTGATTGGTTATTTAGTTATTTGCTCCGAAAGTATTCTTTTGTCGAGCAAATCTTTTGACGATTAAATTGATTACTTCGGTGATTAGTTTGGTTGTGTACTCCGATTAGATTAATTATAGGTTCTCTTGTAATTAATCTAGTTGAGTTTTCATATATTCCACAAGTTCTTGTGTTGAGTATATGAACGGCTATACTAATCATGTTCTATTGGTTAATGTAGTCGTATATTCCGTAAGGTCTTCCTTATGTTGAGTATTTGAACGGTTAAGTTAGTCATCTCCGTATGATTGGCTTAGACGTAGCTCCGTAATTTTACTTATGTTGAGCACAATCAATTAAATTGATCACTTTTGTGGTTTGATTTAGTTGCATATTCCAATTAAATTAATCATGGGTTTACTTGTGATTAATTTAGTTGAGTTTTGGATATATATAGAAAATCATTCCCATGGTTTTTCTTGTCCAATTAAAAATCCTTCTTTTCTTTCGAAAATAAGGTCGCTCTTGTTGTTCTTTTGGGGATGACATCAAATGGGGGAGAGTTATTTTGAACTTGTGCTTAATGGTAATATCTTGCGGGGTGTGCGGCTGTGGAATTTTATTAGGGATATCTTGTATCTTAAAACTCCTTGATGAATGCATTTACTTCGGCTTTATGTTTGCATATAAATTAAGTTTGTATGTATTTTTCTTTTAGTCTATGAAATATCTCTTGTGGAAATTTCATTATGATCCTGTTCTTTTACCTTTGCCAATTTTATTGACAAAAAGGGGGAGAAATAATGTAGTTCACACTAAAAATACATATGGTTTTCGGATCATTGTGTAAGGGGGAGTGGTTTCCATAATCGATATGGAGTATTAACTAAGGGGGAGTGATACATATCACCATAGTATTATTGTTAAAGTCGTGATGCAATTGGACTTTGATGTTACATAATAATACTATGTCACTGTATAATGATGATCGAGGATATCGATTTCTCTCATTGTTATAGCTACGGATCTTCAACAACGGTGGTGCTAAACTTACAACCTTTGGATCATTGGAGTACTTGGAAGGACGAAGATTTCAAGTAAAGTTGAAGATTAGACTATGGAATATGAGCCGCTAAAGTTTATCTTTTTTTGTATTCCATATGTATTAATAATTTTGTCACTAAAATTGACAAAGGGGGAGATTTTTAGAGCATAGCTCGGTCTACCTCGCATGCGTTGTTATATCAAGCATTTTTTTCAATGTTAGTGATCAAAACTATGAGTCTTGATTTCTAGTCTATTATAGATAAGTCTCAGACTAGGATAGAAAAGTGTAGTTGAGCTCAAGGACTTCATGGCGATTCATCATACAACGACGAAGATCTACTCAAGGAACCGTGGAACTTCATCAACAAAAAGGTATGTGGAGACTTGAACTTATTTATCACTCAAAAGTCTATCTATTGTATCTCCTACTTCTTATGAGACAAAAGTCGTATGCTATATAGACTAGATCATACACATTTGACATTTCGAGCTGAGTATACTCTACTTACCTTTTTCTCGAAATCATGTGTTGGTAAAGCGTTTCTCTTTGATCGGGTTTATCTTCACCTAGTGACGAAAGCCATGAAAAGTTTCAATTACTTTGGAAATTGATCTGACGAGAAAGTCTGTGAATAACGACTGAATAACGTCCTCTTTGAGAATGTTTAAATGGTTGGAATGAGAGTTTAGGTCTATATGACCAATGATGGATATAAGCATTATGTGGTAACACATATGTGCATAAGTCTTATTCCTTAATCCGAAGTTTTCGAACTTTGTTGATTGAGAGAAACCGGAGGAATTGGCTTTGCCAAGTCCGCGAACTGATAGAAGTTCTCTTGCCGAGAATTTCTGCTGGGATTTCCAAAAACTCGTTTGCGTGTTTAGTCCGCGAACTGGCGGAAGTCTCCTTGCCGAGATATTCTGCTGAGTTTGGAAAACTCTGCTGGTTACCTTAAGTCCGCGAACTTGTTTGCGAGCTTAAGTGGTTATGATCTATAGATGTGCTCTGAACATGAAACTTAAATTACTAAGGAATGCAGTATGAAAACCGTGGCTATAAATTTCATGAAACGATTCAATCGAATCGAATCATCTTTGTTTCAATTGTGTCTTGTGTAGTTACATCAGATCTCATAGAAATTGAAAAACTCTCTAACTAGTTCATTTGAGTCAGTTGAACTAGTTATGGTGAAGAAGAACAAGGTTAATATGAAATGCTCATATGGTTAACCTTTTCGGTTACTATGTTGAACCAACATACACGTACACATTTGGGCATGGTTTTCACAAACCCAGTAAACGTCTACCCAAGTGTGTGTGACAAGCTAAGTTTTAGATCTAACGGTTGAGAAATATTAGCTTGAATCTAAATCAGTTTTGCATCTAACGATGAATATGGATTGCTTTTCACTAGTACAAATCTTTACATTGGCCACACTTAATCACCGTGTCCATAGGCTTTTGGTCATGGATTTTTTTTACTCCAAAAATGTGCCATCAGGTGCCGAGACAAAAAGGTATCCCTATGGCTACATAAACTTTGAGTGGCTATAAAATATGATTTACCATGGCCATAACTCTAAAACCGTGTCTATATGGTACTCAATATTTTTTTTGTAGTTAAGCATTTTCACTATCACCATGGCCATAGGATCCTTATAGACACATGATTTAATTATATGTGGATAAAGTTTACCTTAAAGTCACGTGAATTTTATTATAGCCGTGGCCTTTGTCATCAATTGGACACGCAAAATTCATTTTATCATGGCCAATTCATAAGTTGCAGTCACACTAATTTTTCTCAACCATGGCCATCTCTATCATTTGGACACACGAAAAATAATTTAACATGGCTAATACATGATTTGTAGTCACGTTTAATCTATGGTACCATGGCCATCCATATTTTTGGACACATGATAAACATTTTACATGGCCAATTATTAAGTTATGGCTACTAAAAATTTGTAGCACCGTGGCTAAATTTTTTCGAAAGACACATCAAGTGTTTTGAATGTAGCTATTGTTCACCTTTTGGACACATATGATACCAAAAACCATGGCGATAACCTTTATAAAATGACAAAAAACGTATTCAACGTGGAAAATATTAGCTTTTAGTCACTCGAAAAAATTGCAATTTTTATCGCTCAATTTATCTTCAGGGACCTATTGGCCCCCTCTTTTATTATTTGTAGCAAAACTCACCTAAATAACCATCCATAAAAAATTAACCAAGACTACAATTAGAATTGAACCAAAATAATTTTTATTCACAATATGATAAACGTCTTAATATCTGATAATTGTGCAGTAACCTTAAGATAACAAAATTTCAGAGGGAGACTTTAAAGTTTAAACACCCAAATCCTACAGTCTACGACTATTTCTCTTAATAATTAGGCTGCAATCTTGAGTCTCTTGATGGATCTCCTATAATTCAATTCCCCACTCTTCGTATATGAAGGTTTCTTCTTCTTTCTCTTCTTAGTTTTTAGGTCAGCATCATGCTCATCAGTGTCTGAAAGTAGCAGGCCCTGCAACAAGCAAGTGGACGTATAAGGCAACAAACCATGTTAACAGTTATATGCTCAGGATGCATAAGGTAAAAACTTAAATGTTCTCTAGTAACTGCCTCAAACCATGTTAACAGTTATAGCTACACAAGCATATTTTTTTAAATAGATAGACTAAATTAAGGAATAAAGAAACTTATAGTAGAGCAAGAGATCACAAACTCTTTTGGCCAAGGTACAACAGATCCTTCAGCATCCTCTACTGTTTTGAGATAAGTAGATGGGACTGACAAACAATGATTTTTGAATATCGACTTTTCAACCGATACTCTTACACAATCATCCTTGAGTGCATCTCCATGTACTAACTGACCTGGCCCCGATGGAAGAACCATACCCAATGCAATGACGTTTCTCAATGAAGCATGAGCCAGTTTGTATTTGCCAATCTGCAAAACATATATGCTATATTGACATCAACAAATTCAACTATCAAAATCCAAGGGTTTAAATACCTGCGAAAAGGACATACCGTTGAAAGTTCGTCTTTTAGTTGAGATTCGTTCGGAGAGTTAAGTGGCAGATGCAAGAGATTTTTGTTTGTTTTTTCCAGACTGCAAACAAATATGCTATATTAACATCAACATATGGAACTCTCAAAACACTATATTTAAAAACCTGCAAAAAGAATTTAGACTAGTTAATAAAATTAATATTGATAATATTACTAAAACGTGTAATATGCAACCTTGCATTCAGAAGACAGCCTCCACTCTACGAAGTTGTCAATTGTTCTTGGTTCAACAACACACGATATTGTTTAGGAATTGTATTGAGTTTAACAAGTTTACCCAAATTGGGCACTATAAACTTTACATACAGTTTTCTTCTAGAATTGCACAAATGTTCACCGAAGTACTTCATAATTCGATTTCTCCTAGTCCCCTCAATTTCATAAAACCGCTGCGAAATACGAATTGGATGTTAATGGCGGAGCAAAAATTTGTAACAAATATAATATTAACATTAAATATAGAATCAATATACACATACCACTAGTTCTTCCAATAACTTATCCCTCAACTCTGTCTTTACTTTCTTCCAGTTCAAGTGCCTGAGACCTACGTCTCGACGTACTATTACACCCATGTAACTAGCAATTTCAGATTTGCACTTCCCCTTAAAATGAACCAACTTATCAAATTCTATAACACGTTTCTGGCCATTCCAATTTTTATTTAGCTTCTTTAGCCTTGTTAGACTTCGAACATTGTTCTCTTTAGACTCTATTTTATTCTTTGGATCCCCTATGTCTTTTTATAGTTTAAAACCCCACAATAAGAGTAAATCTGGTGTAAGAGCAAGCTCATTTTATTTAAGTACAAAATAGAAATCAGGCTAGTATAACATGTCTAACATTACCAAGATGTTCATAAATTTCAGAAGATTCATCATCAGAATTGGATCTACTGCTATCATAACTGAATCTACCATCATCGCTATCTTCGCTTTCATCCTCTTCTCCATTCTGCAAGGCTAGAGCCTCCAAGGCTGCAGTCTCATTGCCAGCATACTCATCATCATCATGATCTGTCTCCCAACTCGAATTCTTGTGTGTAGACATATCAGAAACTGCATATACATGAACATAATTAAGAAGATTTACGATTGACCCAAATATAGAACTCAAACATAATACCTAGATGTCCAACTATGGTACGTGATACTACTAACTTTGTACAAGATCCTATACATTAAGTTTTCCCTAATTCTGACTTCCATACAAGATAATATACATACATAACAACAATACGAGAAACATAAACTAAGACAAACATTTTATCCTCGGCTTATCCACATGGAAGTACCCACTCAATCCAAACGTATTATTCGCCTTCGCTTTCTTCGGCTTCAGCTGCGACAATTGCACCTGATACTAAGAGAGAAAATAATGAGCACATCTCAATGGAAATTTACACATTAAGACTGAAAATAATGAGCACATCTCAATTGTAACATCAAAATAAAATTGAACATACATAACATCTAGGTCATTAGGGAATTAACCATCCACAACAAAACCATGAAGAGTAAAACCCATAGTATCAAAAGAAAATATTCATAACCTATAACTATTTTACCCAAGATATAAAAAACACCGAAAATGCATTTACAGAATTGTAATTAAGTAAAATCAAATTTGAGAATTATACCTTTAAGAAAACCACAATCTGATTCAGATAAGTTCCCTGTCAACCCAGACTGCAAACAAATATGCTATATTAACATCAACATATGGAACTCTCAAAACACTATATTTAAAAACCTGCAAAAAGAATTTAGACTAGTTAATGAAATTAATGTTGATAATAATACTAAAACGTGTAATATACAACATTGCATTCAGAAGACAGCCTCCACTCTACGAAGTTGTCAATTGTTCTTGGTTCAACAACACACGATATTGTTTAGGAATTGTATTGAGTTTAACAAGTTTACCCAAATTGGGCACTATAAACTTTACATACAGTTTTCTTCTAGAATTGCACAAATGTTCACCGAAGTACTTCATAATTCGATTTCTCCTAGTCCCCTCAATTTCATAAAACCGCTGCGAAATACGAATTGGATGCTAATGGCAGAGAAAAAATTTGTAACAAATATAATATTAACATTAAATATAGAATCAGTATACACATACCACTAGTTCTTCCAATAACTTATCCCTCAACTCTGTCTTTACTTTCTTCCAGTTCAAGTGCCTGAGACCTACGTCTCGACGTACTATTACACCCATGTAACTAGCAATTTCAGATTTGCACTTCCCCTTAAAATGACCCAACTTATCAAATTCTATAACACGTTTCTGGCCATTCCAATTTTTATTTAGATTCTTTAGCCTTGTTAGACCTCGAACATTGTTCTCTTTAGACTTTATTTTATTCTTTGGATCCCCTATGTCTTTTTATAGTTTAAAACCCCACAATAAGAGTAAATCTGGTGTAAGAGCAAGCTCATTTTATTTAAGTACAAAATAGAAATCAGGCTAGTATAACATGTCTAACATTACCAAGATGTTCATAACTTTCAGAAGATTCATCATCAGAATTGGAGCTACTGCTATCATAACTGAAGCTACCATCATCGCTATCTTCGCTTTTATCCTCTTCTCCATTCTGCAAGGCTAGAGCCTCCAAGGCTGCAGTCTCATTGCCAGCATACTCATCATCATCATGATCTGGATCCCAACTCGAATTCTTGTGTGTAGACATATCAGAAACTGCATATACATGAACATAATTAAGAATATTTACGATTGACCCAAATATAGAACTCAAACATAATACCTAGATGTCCAACTATGGTACGGGATACTACTAACTTTGTACAAGATCATATACATTAAGTTTTCCCTAATTCTGACTTCCATACAAGATAATATACGTACATAACAACAATACGAGAAACATAAACTAAGACAAACATTCTATCCTCGGCTTATCCACATGGAAGTACTCACTCAATCCAAACGTATTATTCGCCTTCGCTTTCTTCGGCTTCAGCTGCGACAATTGCACCTGATACTAAGAGAGAAAATAATGAGCACATCTCAATGGAAATTTAAACATTAAGACTGAAAATAATGAGCACATCTCAATTGTAACATCAAAATCAAATTGAACATACATAACATCTAGGTCATTAGGGAATTAACCATCCACAACAAAACCATGAAGAGTAAAACCCATAGTATCAAAAGAAAATATTCATAACCTATAACTATTTTACCCAAGATATAAAAAACACCGAAAATGCATTTACAGAATTGTAATTAAGTAAAATCAAATTTGAGAATTATACCTTTAAGAAAACCACAATCTGATTCAGATAAGTTCCCTGTCAACAAAAATTAAACCAATTAGGAATTAAAAAAAAAAATCAAGCTTAGGGTTCCCTTTCTAGCTGAAGAGAAATCCAGAAGAAAACATACCTAAGTAAGATGAAGATGAAATTCGATGCAATTTCTTTACCAGTTTAGGGCTCTTTATATAGGCGGACAGATTCACAGCAAGCGGGAATAATCCCTCCCAAAAGGATTTTCTTTTGATTTCATCCCTCCAAATGAAATTGTTAAGGTTCAAATCGAAAAAAATATTGACCGAGATTATTCCCACTAGATGTTCTTCTTCCATTCCTTGTCAAAATATTCTTGTTTACATCAGATTTCCATCCTACGGCGATGCTGAAAATGTTTCCAAAATTGCAGACAAAATCTTCTCTGAATAACCCCTAATTTTCTGCTATATCAGATTCCGAAGAATTTTTTCTTACCGAATATAGAGATGGGGATGAAGTGAGGAAGATACGCTAGATCTAGATTAGGGAGAAAACTCTTCTTTACATCGGTGACACTAAAGCCAGATTCTGAAGATAGAGTTTTACCGAGAGATAGGGATGAAGTGAGGAAGATATTGTTCTTGTTTCCATCGGTGACATCAAAGCCATGCGTCTTTTTTTCTATTTTTATTTATATATTGCGATAAAAAAAATTTAAGCAGCTTTGACTACAGTTGACCAATACCAATAAAAAGGGTAAATAAAATTGAAGAAAATTAAATAATAAAATTATTTTGTTATAATAAAAAATTATAATAAAAATTTAAGCAGCTTTGATTATTTTGTGAGTATAATAAAATTATATTGCTACCCAAATTTAATTAAAATTAGAGCTACAATATTTGTAACTGTTGGGGTAATTTCTGGTCTCGCTCACAATCAAGTCGGTCTTTAATTACATAATATTTTACGTTATCTGAAAGTAAATGTTATAGTGGAATTGCAATGATATCTTTTCGGCAGTTTTAATAGCGCAATTCGGATTAAAATTTTGATCATAGGTTCTAGCTTTGCACATAATTTCATTATTAATTAGTAGTTTGGTTTCAAAAATAAAAAAAATGACAGTACTGAGAATTCGTCATTTCAATTATAATAAATCGATAATATTTTGAGTATTTATGATGAAAATTTGATCGAGTTGGAACGAGTTCGAGTAAAATTAAAGAAACTAGAACGTCATCCTTTCGAATTCAGTCGATTTGCATCAAAATTTAGTTACATAATCAAGACTCATCACTTAATTGAAAATTTGATCGAGCTGGAGCGAGTTCGAGTAAAATTAAAGAAACTGGACTCATCCTTTCGAATTCAGACGATTTGCGTCATAATTTAGTTACATAATCAATACTCGTCACTTAATCGAAGATTTGATCGAGTTTGAACAAGTTCGAGTAAAATTGAAGAAACTGGAACTTCATCTTTTCTAATTCAGGCGATTTGCGTCAAAATTTAGTTACATAATCAAGACTCATCACTTAATTGAAAATTTGATCGAGTTGGAACGAGTTCGAGTATAATTGAAGAAACTGGAACTTTATCCTTTAGAATTCAGGAGATGTGGGTCATAATTTAGTTACATAATCAAGACTCGTCACTTAATTGAAGTTTTGATCGAGTTTGAACAAGTTCGAGTAAAATTGAAGAAACTGGAACTTCATCCTTTCGAATTCAGACGATTTGCATCATAATTTAGTTACATAATCAAGACTCGTCACTTAATTGAAAATTTGATCGAGCTGGAGCGAGTTCGAGTAAAATTAAAGAAACTGGAACTTCATCCTTTTGAAGTCAGACGATTTGCGTCATAATTTAGTTACATAATCAATACTCGTCACTTAATTGAAAATTTGATTGAGCTGGAGCGAGTTCGAGTAAAATTGAAGAAACTGGAACTTCATCCTTCCGAATTCAGACGATTTGCGTCATAATTTAGTTATATAATCAAGACTCGTCACTTAATTGAAAATTTGATCGAGATGGAGCGAGTTCGAGTAAAATTAAAGAAACTAGAACTTCATCCTTTCGAATTCAGACGATTTGCGTCATAATTTAGTTACATAATTAATACTCGTCACTTAATTGAAGATTTGATCGAGTTTGAACAAGTTCGAGTAAAATTGAAGAAACTGGAACTTCATCTTTTCGAATTCAGGCGATTTGCGTCAAAATTTAGTTACATAATCAAGACTAGTCACTTAATTGAAAATTTGATCGAGCTGAAACGAGTTCGAGTAAAATTGAAGAAACTAGAACTTTATCCTTTAGAATTCAGGCGATTTGGGTCATAATTTAGTTACATCCATGGAGGATTCCCGTTTCTTCATTTTTCGTCAAACTCGTCCAACTTGATCAAAATTTTAATCATAGTGTCGAGTTTTGATTATGTAACTAAATTTTACCCAAATCACCTTAACCCTTTCCCACTCGGTCGAGTAATGATCATATAACCAAACAAATTACAGAAATAGATGAATCAATTATTATTTTACGGATACATGTATTGAAAATGTCAATTTGCTAAAAATAATCACGAAATCTAATATGAGGTAATTCCTTATCGACAAGTTAAATATTACAAATTTGAATCACAATGGAGGTTCTGTAAATTGATCCACATTGCAAATTTTTGACAACCTTCATTCTTCACCCAATTAGCCAACATATATCAAATGTGATCCACATAGTATTTACTCAACCAATAAGAATCACATATGCACTCATAGAATGCATATGGATTGCCACCTCATCATAAAGGTAAACTTGCCACCACAATTTCGTTTGGCGCCCAATAATTTTTAGGGGAAAAAACATAGCGGCAATTTTGGCGCGCTAGTAACAATATTTGGGCTTCTCTATTCGGCTTCATCACATCTCTCCATAAACCGCCAAACCAAGCAGCTTCGGAAGCTCCGCATTTTTTTTTTATTTATCAAAAACATATCTTTCTTGAAAATCCAGAATCTTATGCCTGGTTTCTAATTCAAAACTTACCTTCTTCATATTTTCAACTCTATGCTTTTCACTTTATTGCAGTTTCTCCTGGTGGTTTCATCTAAGGTCTCTTCTTGTTAGTGATTGCGATTTAGGGATTTTTCATTAATTTTTCTTAGAAATTTTTATTTGTTTGGATTTTGATGAATTAGGTTTCGATTCTCTTATCTATTTGTATTTCTAATCAGGCTTTGTTATGTTTTATATTATTTGGTCTAATTCATTATTAGGGTTGATGCTTGGATTTCATTGTCTTCCAAAAGAAATATTTAATAGATTAATTTGTTATTCAAGTTCTGGCTTTTCGGATGTATGTTGAGATATAAACCAATCCATGATAACAAAAATTGAATTTTATGTAATTTAATTGAGTTTAAATGGTACTTTGTTTTGAAAGTTTTGTCTGTTCCGTTGGCTTGGCTCTAATGAATCTGAATGTTACTTTTAAATTTTAATCACTTTTGATTGATCCGTCTATGTTCTTTTGGAAACAATGCTACCTTTTTATTCAAGGATGAAGATTTACAAGAGGTTTCCACTGGAAAAATGGACTCTCATCTTGTGTTTATCAGGAGGTACTGTGAATATTTCTTATTGCAATCGGGATTCGTTAGTAATCCAGGAAATGAAGAAACCATAGATGTAAGGTGCAATGCTATTTCAACCTATGGTTAAGAATTTGAATACTGTGATTATCGATTTTGCTGATATAGATGCAGTTGGTATCCAGTGAATATATTCAATAATACAAATGCTAAGCCTAAAAGTGCTTCACTTCTTTGGAGATCATTATTCGAATTTGGGCTCAACTTTGTAGTATGGAAAGTGGTTAGAAGGTAGAGGGGTTGTGATTATTTGAGGAGTGTTGTGGACAATCTCAGCCTTTCTACCTTTTATTTTTAAAGCTTAGAACTTCTATCAATTTTATAGATCCATCTTTGCATAATTAAGTTTTTTTTTAATACCAAGTGCACTAGCATCAAAATTCTCTAGCTAATTGAAACCAACGAAATACCCGAGTTTCTTAGGTTCTCATTGCGAAATGATTTTGTTGTCGTACTGAATGATGTTATGTCAGTGCTTGTTGTAGGGAGTGTCTCAAGTAATGGCTTAGAGAAACTGGTAAGTTATATGTAATCCAGTTAAACTACAGTGTCATAGTAAGTTCGGTTTCATAACGTATTATTTTATTACAAACCATTCTATCTACTTAGCTTAGACAATATAGTCACATGACTCATATACTAGACTGTACTATGTTTTGTTTCCGCTCCCAACCATGCTGATAGAAACTCATTCTTGTCGCAGGTAAAGAAGATGTGAAAGGAGGGTGCTAATTGGGGTAAGTCTGTGTATACATCTGCAGATGATTTTTGAGGAGTTATTCTTTAGCCTTGGATTGTCATCCTCTTACATGCATTACTTTGTCATCAATAGAAATGTATAAATTGATTGAATTATATTGCACTTTGCAGGGGATGTAGCTGGAGTTTACGTAGGACTTGAGTATGGCATGGAGAGAGTCCATGGTACAAGGGATTGGATAAGTCATACACTAAATGGCTGAGTCGGTGCCTTCTTTTATTCAAGTACCGATTTTTTTTAGGTGACAAACTAAGGAACTTGTGTGTCTGAATGCAGTAACTTCTTCCACCGCCAATTCAGTCTTGCTTTTAAGCAGTAGTACATCTGAATGCTCTAAAAGAGCTTAACATATTCTTAGTTGAATGTTGAGTTATATACTAGAAGAGGCCAAGTTTTGCTCGAAGTGGCTCACTGACTTTGATGAATGTTAAATATTGATTAATATATTAGAAGAGGCCAATTTTTTCAGTGTTTTGTTTTCTTTTTTGATAGAAATCCCAGTCTTTTATTTTAGTCGTTATCAAAATTATGCGATGGTAGCAGACTATTTTGAAAATATTGTACATGTGCTCGTTGTCTTTCATTGTACTGCTTATTAAAACCAATAGCTGCCCTTGTTGTTGCATGATGATTTATTTTTTTGAACTTCACATTCTCTGTTGTTTTTTTTATGTTACAATGAGTACCACATACTTTAAAATGGATTCATCATGTGTATGTGATCCTGTGCAGTTGTCTAGGTAGTTAAATATCTCTTTTGTTGTCTTCCGTTACTAGATGCTCTCTAAGTTTGGATTTTATTGTATTTTTTGCTTGATGTAGGGATATACCATATTATGAGAATTTAGAAATGGAGCAACTGTGACAGTTGATGTTCTCAAGAAACAGGGAGTTTCTACCGGACTTCCTAGTTACCAAATACCCTATTCTTCTTGTACAGTTCGTGGTGCATCGAGTAGTAATCCACAGATATTTTCTAGGCAAATGTTTGAGGTATATTGAGTTGAATGATATTCCTTCTGCTCTCATTTTTATTTTTCCTTTGTCTAGTTTTGTTGTACTAAATAGTTCATCCTTGAATATTTGCTTATTTTGGGTAAATGTGAAATCTTTCAACTTATCCAGATATATATTAGAAGTTACCCATAAGGAACGTATTTCATTTCTTTTTATCCGGATGATATTTTCCATTCAAGAAACTTGTCGCTAGGGCTATCTCAATTGAATTTTATAAGTTTATTTCTTATCATGCCTCCTATAAGATCCTGAATGGCCACATCTTACTGTTTGAGGGTCTTTGCTCTGTTTTTTTAGCAAATTGTATGTCTGAATGATGTTATGTATAATTTCTACTAATCCAGGGAACAAGTTTTTGTGAACCTGTACATGGCTTAATGTTGCTGCTCTTTTGCATTAAAGATGGATTAAACGCCAGATTGGATTTGGTGCGTTTGGGGTTAAAACTGGTTGTAACCTAAGTCAGATGTCAAAGGAACGATATGTTAATATTTTGTCATGTTTTTTTAAAATGTATCCATTTCTAAATTGTAAATGTTTAAAAAACCATGTACTATGGACACATAAACAAAAACTGGCTAAATAGATATCTTTTCGTCACGGGTTGATAATTGTTTCTATTGCAAACCTACACATTTGACACATACATAATTCCTAAATATTGCTATATTCGCATTTATGGCTACATGTGATGGGATTAGACTGAAAAGTATGTCTAAACAATTCCCTATGGCTACAGTTGATGGGTTTATGATTAAACCCATGACCAAATGGTGCACTATGGCTACAAGGTAACACAAAACGTGGCTATAGTTATGTTGATGACCAGTAGCCACGCAAATAACCCAAAACGTGGCTAGGCTGTAAACCAAAAAACGTGGCCTATGTGAAGGTTTGTACTAGTGCTGTAACTAAGGCAAAACCCTGATTTGAAGGCTATATAAAGGAGACATCTAGAATTGTGCAAAACTAATCCCCACACGTCTGTGTGATACTAGTGCGCTCGCTATAGTCGATTCTCCTCTAACCTTTGGTTTTCTTCTCTAAAGACAGGTTAACGACTTAAAGACTTCATTGGGATTGTGAAGCCAGACCGATACTACTTTTATCCTAGTTGTGTGATCTGATCTTGCATCTTCTGTCGTACGAGTACAATCTATTGATTGGCTTGAGATCATGAGAGTTCTCTGATAGGAAAGATAAATAAGTCACAAACATCTTCGTCTCACTGTTTGTGATTCCTCGACATCCTCTTGTGTAGTCAAGAAAGATTGTTGAGAGGTGATTGATTAATCTAGGCTGTTCTTCGGGAATATAAGACCGGATTATCAATTGGTTCCTGTTCACCTTGATTTCATATCATAAGACGGAACAAAAACCTAGGGTTTTTCTGTGGGAGAAGATTTATCCTTTGATTGACTTTTCTGTGTGAGACACATTTGTTTATTATCAAGTCTGCGGTTTTGGGTTGTAGAAACTCTTAGCTGTGGGTGAGATCAGCTAAGGGAATCAAGTGCGCAGTATCCTGCTGGGATCAGAGGCATATGGAGTAAAACTGTACCTTAGATCAGTAGGAGACTGATTGGGGTTCAACTATAGTCCAGTCTGAAGTTAGCTTGTAGTATGCTAGTGTCTGTAGCGGCTTAATACAGTGTTTATTCAATCTAGACTAGGTCCCGGGGTTTTTCTGCATTTGTGGTTTCCTCGTTAACAAAACTTTTGGTGCCTGTGTTATTTCTTTCGCATTATATTTTATATAATTGAAATAATACAGGTTGTGCATTAAAATCATCAATTGGAAATCCAACCTTTGGTTGTTGATTGATATTGATTGATCCTTGGACATTGGTCTTTGGTACCGTCCAAGTTATTCCTTGTGTTTGATTAAAGACTCGCTATTGTTTTAGCTTGAGTAAATCAAAACAAGTAAGAGATATTAACTCCTTGAGATACTTTAATCTAGATTGAGTCTGATTGTCTAGTTGATTCTCTAGCAAAGTATTTCGGAGTTAGTCCATACAGATTGCTAATCGAATTATTGAGTGGTGTTGTTAGAACCCCGGTTTTTCAACCTGGATAAGTTTTTTTTGTTAAAAACAAATCATGACGACCTCGCCAATTATGAAACAAATAGACTCGTACAATTTTCCATTACAGTTACTCTCATTCTGAATTTTAAGCAGACGACCCTTTTAAAAAGATTTAAAAAGTAGACCATGAAAAGTCTTCACTTTCAAAATTAGGGACCATTTTGACTCTTTTAATTCGTCATGGTACAAATTTATCGACTACTATAGTTATGGTCCAATTACATATCTTGACGAGTTTTCATGAATTTTTTTAGTATTTTTGGCTTAACGAAAAGTCGACATAATTCAGGACCTTAACGACTTTTCATGAAAAGTCAACATGATTCAGCACCTTAACGACTTTTCATAAAAATAAGAGTTATTCTTTTTAATTCGAAAACATAAAAATAAATAATATTAAAAATAATTAAAAGGTTAAAAAATGATTAACCCATATTTGATAATTAAAATAATTAAGTAAGAGGGAGGATCCATGGACACTCTTAGACGGACAAGTTTAGACATGATTTGCACCATTTTTTTCGCAAAATCCAAACGACAATGAAATTAAGTTTAATATTTTGATGATATGTTCCTCTTATAAGTCTCTACATTCCTACAAAAAATAAACGCATTTCGAGATGTATAAAACCACCATCTACCCCTTTGAATATCAGTCGTTCAAAGTTAACGGTTGAATTTAGATCGGTAGATGGCGAGGTTTACTATCTCGAATTGCGTTCATTTTTTTTTGTAGGAATGTAGAGTTTTATAAGAGGAACATATCATCAAAACCATCATGGGTTAGCCCAGTTGGCCAGGAGCCTAACTCTCAAGTAGGAGGTCAACGGTTCGAGTCTCCTCTCAAGTTTAAATCACACTAACTTTAACATGGGTTCAAGAGGGCCGAGTCCGCTCAGTGGGGAGTAAGCCGGTGGCTACGCTGCCAGGGGGTAGGACGAGCCTATGCCTAGCATAAAAAAGAAAACATATCATCAAAATATTAAACTCAAATTCATTGTTGTTTGGCGCAAATCATGTCTGAACTTGTCCATCTAAGAGTGTCCATGGATCTTCCCTCAGTAAATAAATTAACTTTATTCAAAAAGGGACAATTTTATAATTATACAAAATATTTGGTTAAGAGTTTTTTTAATATTACTTCTAAATGACCCTCATTTGTTTATTCACTATACTAGTCTCCATCTAAAACATCCAGCTCCCAATTAAATGAGGAATTTCATGGATTTTTGTTGGAGGGAGAGCAAAATGTGATTTGAAGAGAGCAAAAATCGTAATCGACCCACTAATTAGGACAAACTCGGTATATTTTTCTAACTTGGTCCAAAACACCCTTACTAGCACACAAGCACTTCACACAGGTGTATAATGGAGATTTATTTTCCTCTTTATTGTCTTTCTTTGTCGTAAAAAGATTCATGAAGCCTAGAAACTTTAAAATCTAAAGCAAGAAAAAGAAATCATCTCTCATGGACGAGTTCTTGAAGGTCAAAATATTTAAGTCACTGATTCCCCGGTGGCTATATAGTGTACAAGATAAGATGATTGCGTTATAAAGTTGTTTACAATAGATACGTTTTTATTTGTTCAGATTTCGAAATAATATGCATCATTGTTCTTAATGAGTCAAAAATTTCTTAAGAAGTTAAACATCAGTAAACTTTTAAGTTTTAAGCGCTTAGTCTAACAACATGTATGAACAAATTAGTAAAGGAACACATCTCAAATTTACCCACGTTGATACGATCGGGATAGAGGAAGATAAAAAGCAGTATATGCTTGATCGAAAATAACACAGCTTGCATATAAGCTGTAAGCAACTATACTATTATGAAGAATTAAAAAGGAGCCTGAGACTTGTTAATAAAAAGGAGTATCATATTATATATCTTACATGGCAATTTCTACGTTTCAGAAGTCTCAGACGAAAGATTTATATTTATTTTTCGAAAAAAGGAAGTAAAATTTTTAGGGTTCATGATTGTTCATACAAAAAGAGAAGAGATTAATTCAATTTTATAAGCGTGTGTGAAGATTACATATGGTTTGTAAGGATATTTTAGACCTAGTTAGAAAAAAGTATCGAGTTGTCCCTAGTTAATGGATTAACTACGAGCATTGCTCTCCTCGGATCACATTTTGCTCTCCCTTTCACAAAAATCTTTTCATATACTCCTAATTTACATCAATAGTAATTATGACAAACTCCATGTTAGTATGAATTTGAAACGGATCTATATAGTAATTCAGCCCAACTAGTTCAGGGAAGTCGGGATAGTAACCAACATATTTTCATATATACTAGACATCATAGCAACAGACTAGTGGTACATGTTCTTGTTAGATAATCAAGGTTTTTGGTCTTACAACAATATTTATTCATTCATTAATATGCAATACTTGGAATACTTTGTTCATGTCTGAAGAAATTATCCGGATCAACTTTGCTCTTCAGACGCACTAATCTCTTATAGTTGTTCTTGAAATACTTGCGTCCCCAGGTACTTGCTTGTGAGTAACTTGCTTTGCCATTCTTACTGTTTTGACCCAAGTCAAAATCCCGATAATTGATATATGCTTCTCTTGGAGATTTTGAAACATACGGAGTCATGTACTTGTACAAATTTCGAACACCACTAATATACTTTTTGGATGCATGGTCCTTTTTCTCATCCCAAGACACCAAATATATGATTTTGAATAAGTTTCCACTTCTATGCGGGAACGGAGACGCAGATTCTGAAATCTCACTCATCCTTCCACCATAAGGTATGAAGGTCAAAAACGTCAGCTCCTCAATTAGCAGTCTCTCCCATAGCCCTTCTAATCCAATTTCAGAAATGGGTTCTTTGACATAATCAGATTTTATCTTAAAAAAATGTCTTCGGTTGTGTCTGATTTAGTAACACTTCAAGTGTAACATTTAAAGGGTACCCAGACGAAAAGAGCACAGACTGAATCCAACTCATTTCAATGCAATCCTTAGTCTCCAATCCCAACTCAGGAAATCTCTCTTTCATCACAATCTGGAACTTCTCAACACCCCCAAGATATACCGAGTTGAATGAAGCCAGGAGTGTTTTGTTATTCCCAGTAGCATTCACCGCAGTTAAATCCACGTCAAGGAAGACCTCTTGCGGAAGCTTATGCGCAACTTCTTGCCACTTGTGAACAATTTTTGTTGCACCATCTTCTTGGGATTTCTTTACTGAACAAAGAGCGACAGTAGGTGGAACATCAACCAATCTGATCTTCCATGAAAGAACGATCCCGAAGCTCCCTCCACCACCTCCTCGGATAGCCCAAAACAGATCTTTTCCCATGGATCTCTTATCCAAAATCTTCCCGTGGACATCAACTATTCGAGCATTAATAACATTGTCAGCCGCAAGGCCGTATTTCCTAAACATAGATCCGTACCCACCTCCACTTAAGAATCCACCAACACCAACTGTGGCGCAAAACGCGGCAGGAAATCCAAGACTTGGACTTTTCTCCGCGATTCTATAATATAGTTCCCCGACCGTCGCTCCTGATTGAACCCATGCTACTCTATTCTTTACATTGACATTGATCGCTCTAAGTTTGAACAAATCAACAATAATGAATGGAGCATTAGATGTATATGAGAGTCCTTCAAAGTCATGGCCTCCACTACGAACTCTAATCTGAATTCCTCTCTTTCTAGAACAGATTACAGCTGCTTGAACATGGGATTCACATAAAGGAGTGATTATGAGGTTGGGTTTTCGAGTCGTGGTTGAGTTGAATCTCAGGTTACTAATAGTCGATTCTAATATGGATGAGTAGTTAGAATTGCTGGATGTGTAGATTGGGATGGAAGTCTTAGAACGGAGGGAAAGGCAATGTAGAAAGTCTCCATGTACTGAACTTGAAGTTCCAAATGAAAATGAGATGAATAGGAAAGAAAATATAACTGAAACTAGTAGCTTGGAAAATCTTGATGTCACCATTTGGTTTACGTTTATGAGATTGTATAAACTGGTAGGTATGCTATATAGCGTCGCTATGTAAGCTATGACGATATCTCTAACCCCTAATTGTAGACGTAATTAAGTCAAACTGACACACAAAAATGAATAATACTATATAAAAAAAAGGTTTATACTGATTATTTCTATTTGTATATTATTTGTTTGCCAGCTTAAAATATGGCATCACATGCCGATTTCGGAAACTATAAATTCAATAGTTATAATATCAAATTTAGCCAGCCAAGTCATTATGTAACATGTAAGCACAGACGTAAGCAATTTCCAACCGAGCAGAGCAGGCAGGTAAAAGATCTTCTACAGACGTGAAGTATCCCAATTCTCCTACAAATCTGCGAAAAGCTTGAGTACATTGGTAATCTAGTCATCTAGATGACTCGTACAATGGAAAAATAAAAATCTGCTCTGCAGTCTCCACTTCCCTGTAACAAACCTGGTTTGATTGGGGTATACCCAATTTTAAAGGGACTCTTTTTAGAGGTTTTAGGGGAAATTTTATGGTAACTTACAAAACTACCCTTATCCTTTAAAAA
The DNA here is from genome assembly GCF_003573695.1 of Papaver somniferum. Lineage (NCBI taxonomy): Eukaryota > Viridiplantae > Streptophyta > Magnoliopsida > Ranunculales > Papaveraceae > Papaver > Papaver somniferum. The sequence continues at coordinate 120,509,152 of NC_039368.1, read as the reverse complement.
TATGTTACCCTAAATCAGTTTTAATCTTTTCATTTTATCTTCTTCTTGTCTTCTTCTTCTCCTACACAACCCTACCGGCTCCATCACCACCACCACCATCAAAACTCGTCGATTAATTCATCGAAATCGTCGATTCGAAAACTACGATTAATCTTCAACAATGGATCCGCCAAGACGTAAGGGTACTCGTATGAAAGAAGCTAATCGAAAACCTAGTGAGTACAACCCTGGAATTGCAAGTTTGGTTGCTAAGAAAGTGAAGAAAAAAACAGTTGAAGAAGGAGAATTCGCAGCCGCTCAAACACGAGAAATGGTGCGCTTAAGAAAGTAAGGGCTTACTTAAACTCACTCTAGTACTTCTATTTGATGTTTGCATGTTAAGTTAGGTCAGAAAAATCTAAATTGTGAATTGGCAGTTGCGACGCCGGCAAGGTATTATGTTATCGACCTTGACGGCTTTTCATAGTTAGGGTTTGACCGACAGGCTCTTAGGTTGAATAACGTGCCGGCTGTTGAATACCTGTAACTGGTACTTACAGGACCGACAGGTTATTCAATGTAGACCTTGCCGGCGACAGTTTTTTTTAATGAAGCCGGCATGTTATTACTTTTTACCCTGTCGTCTACTTGTTTTGAATATATTGGTTCCTGATGCCTTGAATTTTTAAAATCGGAATGGTATTTAGATAAAACCATGCCGGCGGTTTGGCAGTCGACGATGTATGGGTAATGGACCTTGCCGACCTATAATGTGGAAAATCCTTGTATCTCCTGTGTTCCTATTTGTTATAAGCCGGAAGGTTATTTGAATGATACCCTGCAGGCTATAGTTTAGCCGGCATATATGTTTTGGTCGACCCTTCCGGCCATTGTTCCGCTGGATTGGTTAAATCTGTCGACCCTGCCGACTTGTAATTTTTTTTCTCTTAATTGTTCTTGTTCAGGTTGGAAAAGGAAAAGATCAAATCTATGAAAGCTCTTAGTCCTCCTTCAATACCTCCTCGTGTTGATGATAAAATCTTGACTTTAACACATCGAGGGGCATACGTTGTGCCGGGAACGCTCAAGATCCATGTAGTGAATGATTCTCAACCACCATCGAAACCCAGTGATTCAGACGATACTCCAGATGAAGACCAATTAATTCCATCTGGTAGAAGAGGTGATGATGATGTTGATGAAAGCACTCCGGCTGCTGAAGGAGGTAATAATGATGATTATGGTGATGAAGAAATGTTTAATGTTGGAGGAGGTAATGATGATGATGATTATGGTAATGGAGATAAAGGTAAGAATATCCAAGATGAAATTGTTGAAGAGGAAGAGGAACAAGAACAAGAAGAAGAAGAAGAAGAAGATGGATATGGAAAACAAACTATAGCTATTGTTCAACCCACCGAAGCTTCAACTTCAACCGAAACCTGAATGAAGAAGAGGGTGATCACTAAACCAGCTGATTCTCACATGCCTCCCCATCACTTGATGCTTACACTGAAAAAAGGTGAGCTTCCAAGGGGGACCCCAAGAAATGGTGGAAAAGTTCTTTTTGGATACAAAGACTCATGGGCATGTACGATCCATAATACTATCTTAAGTAATATCAATCCGTCTTTGTTCTTTATTTAAGTGTGTAACTATCTTAATTTTGCATCAAGTGTTTGTATTTCTTTTCATTTTGCTTTTTTTGGTATTTAGGATCACAAGCATGCCGTCCTTCTCATGAGGCGTCAAGCTTCGTGTTCAGTGACTAATACTTGGGATCTTGACAAGGAATGTGAGGAGGTGAAAGTGATTGTCAAGAACTCCGGGTTGTGACTTGCGGATCACAAACATTACCGACTGTTCCAGGGATGGCAAGGTTGTGAATTGTCAGACTTCCGGCACTGACAACGAAAATTATGTAGTTACTAGGGTCGGCAAGGTAATAAGATTCCTACCTAGTCGGTTGTTTCCTTGTCAGCAAGGTAATATGTTATCGATCCTGCCGGCTATGTGTGAAAAAACCTTTCTCCTGATGCCTAAAATAATATAAGGTCGGCATGGTAACAAAATTTATACCTTGATGGACCAATCCTAGCCGGCATGTTAACGACCCAATACAGTTCCGGCGGATACACGGAAGAAAAACCTTCTCCTGACGCCTAAAAACATATAAGGTCGGCATGGTAACAAAATTCATACCATGTAGGCCAAATCCTAGCCGGCATGCTAATGACCCAATACAGTTTCGACGGATACACAGAAGAAACTGGTCTCCTCATGCCTAAAATCATCATCAGGTCGGCATGGTAACAATTTTCAGACCCTGCCGGCCTGACTTAGTCGGCATACTGGTGAAATAAAACAGTGCCGACAAATTCAAAATTCAAATTTTTTGCAAGTACAATTTCATTGATTGACTTGTACTTGGGCACTATAACGGCCAAATTTGGCTACCATCCTATAAATACACTACTTCTCTCCACAAAACAACATACAAATAGTTCCGTATACTCTCCAAATCTCATATCATCATAAAATCCATCTAACTCAACAATAGCTAAACAATAATGACTTCATTTGATTCAAATGAAGATTTGGCAATCACCAAAGCATGGTATGCGGAAAAACGACTTAGACGTCAATCCTCCGAAAGGGGGGATTCCATAACCTTTTGGGCTAGGGTACACAAAAAATTTATCCAAGACTTTGGGAATCCAAATGCAAGAAGTATTCAACAAGTGCCTGAGAGGCACCTAGTCATTGAAAATGCGATACTTGCATTTTTAACTCTCCAACCTCGGATTTTTAACACTCTCCCATTCACCTTGTCCATTGCACAATTTGTGAGTATTTTTGTGGCTTGTTTTACGTAACCCATGTTGTTTTATCTTCCAATGAAACACCACTAACAAATGTAAGTTTGTTTTTGTATCACGAAGTCGTGAAAGCGCGCTACTTGGAGGTAAATGGGGAAGCATTCACGTTCGATGCAAGCTATCACTTCTTGGCCGAAAGAATCCCGGAGGATAACCCGGACTACTTGGATGATGTATCGTCTTCGTCGGAGGATGATTGATGGCTTTAGAAGTTTTTGTACAGGTTTTGTGGGTATACATCTATGTAAGCCCTCACGAGACTATAACTCGTCCACTAAGGTCGCCTAGGGGTTCAAAGGCTTGATGCACATGCTAAGTGAATTCGTTTTTCCATCGACAAGGACTAGGTTTTATGTTTCAATCAATGTAGTAACCAAAATTGAATGAATAAAGTGAATTACATCTTCCCATATTTTGTTTTCTGTTTGGTATAAGTACATGTCGGGATGGTTATAAATCCTTATCATGCCGACTACAGGTTAGCCGACAGTGTTAAAAAATTATGTGCATGCCGACCATATTATCGCCGGCATTTTAGTAAAATTTTCCATGCCGACCGTAAAATTCTGGCCCAAGATAATCGGCGTATTCTTCATTCAAAGACCCTTCCGGCCGAAAATCGGTCGGGGTATTCTTCATCCGAAAACCATGCCAGCCTCTCTTAGTCGGCAACTTATTCAAAGTAGACCTTGCCGACAACTTTTGGTCGGCACCTTTTTCAAACGTTTGCCTTACCGACCTTATGCATTTTCAAAACCAAATTCTTTGATCGAAATCGAACTCATATGACAGATGAAAGGTTTAATCTATTGAATTCATAATTAAAATTTTTTAATCTAAACTAATTAATTAATCTAATCAAAATTTTAGTGTTAATTAACCAATGGCATATTAGCCATTTAGAAAATACAAGGTTAAGGGGTGGCTTGGTTTTACTTCAAAATAACCAGATTTTGTCTTATTGGGTATACCCCAATTAGTTTGAGTATACCCCAATCTCGCCAGGATAACAAACACCACTTGTTTGCAATTAAACAATGCAACTTTTATCCCTCAGCGAATTGAGCATCATCTGCAGCCCAACACACATCGGTAACATAAAAGAGGATTTAGGGAGGATATCCGTAGCCCAGCACACATCAATGCTAATCTGCTCAGTTGAGTACAAGAATTGTGATAACTGGAATATTTTTAGTACAGGTCCAGAGCATAAAGTTATCTTCCACTGTTATTACTTTTTTAACCTGGCTTGATTGGGGTATACCCAGATTAATTGGAGTATACCAAATTTTAAAGGGACTCTTTTTAAAGGTTTTAGGGGGAGTCCTAATGGGTAAGTTACAAAACTACCCTTACCCTTTACAAATCTATTACCCTAAATCATTTTTAATCTTTTCATTTCATCGTCTTCTTCTGTTCTTCTTCTCCTCCACAAACATACCGGCTCCCTCACCCCCACCACCATCAAAACTCGTCGATTAATTCATTGAAATCGTCGTTTCGAAAACTCCGATTAATCTTCATCAATGGATCCACCACGACGGAAGGCAACTAGTATGAAAGAAGCTAATCGAAAACCCGATGAGTATAACCCTGGAATTGCAAGTTTGGTTGCTAAGAAAGTGAAGAACAAAACGGTTGAAGAAGGAGAATTCGCAGCCGCTCAAACACGAGAAATGGTGCGCTTAAGGAAGTAAGGGCTTACTTAAACTCGTTTTAGTACTTCTATTTGATGTTTGCATGTTAAATTAGATCATAAAAATCTAAATTATGAATTCGCAGTTGCGACGCCGACAAGGTATTATGTTATCGACCTTGCTGGCTTTTCATAGTTAGGGTTTGGCAGGCAGGCTCTTTGGTTGAAGAACTTGCCGGATGTTTAGTGTCTGCAACTGCTACTAGCAGGGACGGCAGGTTATTCAAATGTAGACCTTTCCGACGTCAGTTTTTAAATGAAGCCGACATGTTATTATTTTTTACCCTGCCGGCTACTTGTTTTGAATATATTGGTTCCTGGCGCCTTGAATTTTTAAAACCGGAATGGTATTTATATAAAACCATGTCGGCGGTTTGTCATCCGGCCATGTATGGGTAATGGACCTTGCCGACCTATAATGTGGAAAATCCTTGCATCTCCTGTGTTCATATTTTTTTATAAGCCGGCATGCTATTTTAATGATACCCTTCCAGTTGTAGTTTAGCCGGCATGTAATTTAGATATCGACCCTTCAGGCCGTTGTTCCGCCGGATAGGTTATATATGTCGACCCTGCTAACCTGTAATTTTTTTTCTTAACTGTTCTTGTTCAGGTTGGAGAAGGCAAAGAAGAAAGCTCGGAAAGCTCTTAGTCCTCCTTCAAGACCTCCTCGTGTTGGTGAAAAACTCTTGACTTTAACACATCGAGGGGAATACGTTGTGCCGGGAACGACAAAGATCCGTATAACGAATAATTCTGAACCACCATCTGTACCCAGTGATTCAGACGAGACTCCATATGAAGACCAATCAATTCCGTCTGGTAGAAGAGGTGATGTTGATGATGTTGATGAAAGCACTCCGGCTGCTGGAGGAGGTAACGATGATGATGGTGATCAAGACATGCCTGATGATGGAGGAGGTAATGATGATAATGATGATGATGATAATGGAGATAAAGGTAAGAATATACAAGGTGAAATTGTTGAAGAGGAGGAAGAAGAAGGCGATGGAGAACAAAGTCAAGCTAATGTTCAACAAATCGAAACTTCAACTTCAACTGAAACCGGAACGAAGAAGAGGGTGATCACTAAATCAGCTGATTCTCACATGCCTCCCCGTCACTTGATGCTTACACTGGAAAAAAAAAGGTGAGCTTCCAAGGGGGACCCCAAGAGATGGTGGTGGGAATGTACGATCCATAATACTATCGTAAGTAATCTCAATCTGTCTTTGTTCTTTATTCAAGTGTGTAACTATCTTAATTTGCGTCAAGTGTTTGTATTTCTTTTCATTTTGTTTTTTTGGTTTTTAGGATCACAAGCATGTCGTCCGTCTCATGAGGCGCCAAGCTTCGTATTCAGTGACTAATACTTGGGATCTTGACAAAGAATGTTAGCAGGTGAAAGTGATTTTCAAGAACTCCGGGTTGTGGCCTGCGGTGGAGAGTTCGAATATTGAGCATGATAAAGTTATCGTATCTGCATTATATGAGAGGTTCTACGGAGAGACTGATACAATGTTATTCCCATTCGGTGAGATGGCGATAACTCCTGATGATGCTCAACAAATTCTAGGCCTCTAGGTTGATGGAAAGGCAGTCATTGAGGGATTCGATAATAAGTTTTCTTTCAAGGATATTTACAAATTGAGCCAGAAATTGTTCGGTTGGAATCAGATTGAGACGGAGTATGTTCTTGAGATGAAAGATGGTCGTATAAGAAAGAAGTTTAATCTGAAGAAGTTGAGGGACAAATTATGGAACACAAAATAAATCTTTGATAACGAAGGAAGGGTGAACCCGTACGAATCAATGCTACCGCGTCAGTTTATTTTCTATACGTCCTGGGAAAAATTATCTTCCCCGACAGTTTCGGAAGCTTGGTCGAGGCCAGTTACTTGCAAATATTGGATCCCTTAGATAATATGCGTGAGTATTATTGGGGTACTGCGGTGGTCGACTTCTTGAACAATGAGTTGACAAAATGTTATACAGCACTCACTAAGCAAGTTAACGGAAACACATGTCTCTTCCAGGTAATTTTATTGTCTAAATCATTTATATTTGCAAAATTCTCGTAAAATAAGATTCTTATCTTACTAAATCTTTTTTTGCATAGGTTTGGATATATGAGCACTTCCCTTCTTTGTTCAAAACCAACTCCTACGTCAAAGTGGATGAGACTATTGCGGTTGATAATCCAAGAGGGCAAAGGTACAATTTTAAGGGTACTCAGGATAAGGAAATGTCGCAAAATCTTATCAAACTCTGAATGGATATCGACAAATTGACTGCGGAGGAGGTGATATTTGATCCGTATCGAAATGATAGAATTAAAGTTTTAATCCAAAGGAGAGATAAAGTTGCATTATACTATAGACCCTTGATGACTATATATGATGGATATTCAATGTACGATCCACATCGGGTAATGCGACAATTGGGTTACGTCCAAGAAGAACCTCATTTCGATGAAGAAAAGTCGTTCTTTACTGTGAACATGGCTGAATGCACCACGTCCCAAAAAAAATTAACGTCGCTTACGATCCAGCACCAGTTCAAGAACATTGGGACGGTAGACGTGGCCGTAAAGTCGATACGAGTCTTTTGGATGAGGTGACCACCGGTCATGAAGCTAGTGAGAAATACATGGCGTGGTACTTGGGTTGGGCTCGTCCTATTGTGATTAGGGAAATGATTGCTGAAGAATTGGCTCGTAAGAGGAAGATGGCATTGAAAGACCCAGCAATAATTCTTAAGTTCTTTGTAAGTATTTTAGAGTTGCTCTTACTATTTTAAGATTGATTGCATTACCGAATAATTCTATTGATTGTTTGTTGTTTAATTGAAAATAGAAGGAGCATTTGAAGACCTTTGTGAGGGTGTGGTGTTGTGTTGCGCGAAAGACAAAGGAGAGACTTTGTCGATTGAAGAGCAAAGCAAGAACATTGACTATGCTTGCAATATTGACAATAAGGATGCCCATGAATTGTTCAAGAAACTTGAGGGTGACGTAAAGAGGGAATAAAGATCCAGGAGAGAAGCACAAGCCAGGATGAAGGCTGATAAAAAGAGGACTCGTAGTGCTCGTGATGGTGAAGGTAGTAGTAGTGGTCGTGGTGGTGAAGGTAGCAGCAGTGATAGTGTTCCTAAACGGGCCGTGGTCGTGGTGAATGAATGCTTTCCTAGTTTATTTATTTATGTCGTGGTGGACAAATGTTTAAGTTAATGGTGTGGACAAATGTTTTATTAAGGTTTATGGGACATGTTTTCGTATTTTGGACAAAAAGTGTTGGATTTTTAGTTGTTGAATAAATGGTTTGTTTAGCTATGTAAAGTTTCAATTATTATGCCAGCATGCTTCTTTTAAGTTACATTGCCGACTTTCCCAGGGCCGGCAAGGTTGTGAATTGTCATACTGTCAGCCCTGACAACGGAAATTGTGTAGTTACCAGGGTCGGCAAGGTAATACGATTCCTACCTAGCCGGCTGTTTACTTGCCGGCAAGGTAATATGTTATCGACCCTGCAGGCTATGTGTGGCAAAAAAACCTTTCTCCTGATGCCTAAAATCTTATAAGGTCGGCATGGTAACAAAATTCAAACCTTGTCGGCCGATTCCTAGACGGCATGCTAATGACCCAATACAGTTCCGGCGGATACACACAAGAAACTGGTCTCCTGATGCCTAAAATCTTATAAGGTTGGCAAGGTAACAAAATTCAAACCCTGCCGGCCGAATCCTAGCAGGCATGCTAATGACCCAATACAGTTCCGGCGGATACACACAAGAAACTGGTCTCCTGATGCCTAGAACCATCATCAGGTCGGCATGGTAACAAAATTCCGACCTTGCCGGCCTGACATAGTCGGCATACTGGTGAAATAAAACAATGCCGGCGAATTCAAAATTCAAATTTTTTGCAAGTACAATTTCATTGATTGACTTGTACTTGGGCACTATAACGGCCAAATTTGGCTACCATCCTATAAATACACTACTTCTCTCCACAAAACAACATACAAATAGTTCCATATACTCTCCAAAGCTCATATCATCATACAATCCATCCTATAAATACACTACTTATCTTATTGGGTATACCCCAATCACGCCAGGTTTTTTAAGCATGATTTCAGATTACAAGCTAGATTTTAAGGGAAGAGTCTCGCATAATGAAAAACAAACAAAAAGCCAAAGACAAGATGATTCAAGTTTTGATATGCAGGAAAAGCACATAAAACTTTCATTGGAATTGCATAATAGACTACTATTAGGCTGTCACTCAAATTGTTAAGCATATGTAGCCCCAGACAGTACAAGTTGATCTAAAAACCCTAAAAAAAAAACTTAAGAAACATTAAATAAATAGCGCTCAGAGCACAGTTTGCAGCATTGACATGCTTGTCAGGTTCTTGAATTGAGGATAACAAATCAATCAGTCAACTACAACAAGTTTGTTGTATTCCTCACCAGCAATTGCTTTTTCCATAACTCTCACGGGTGTAATTTCACTTAAATCCGAACCTTCGAGGAAAAGTTTCAACAAATTCTTCGAGAACCCGCTAACCAAAGCCACGCCCTTTTTCTGACCCAATACCGGAGTTGAGCTAGAGTCTCGAAGGTTCCAAAACACAATCTCTGGCACGTTCATGTATCCACACCTCCTGTACTTATCCTGTATCACCTGGTAGTCCGTCTCCTAGGCTGTAGCTGGATTGTAGTAACCGTAGTGGCTAAAGCCACTACTCCGTGAAGCTTGGTCAAACTCCATATCACTAAACACAGAAAGCCTCTTTATCATCTGATCTTCCTTCAATTTTCCTTGCACTGCAACATTCAGTATTTGGTCGAACACCTTCTGGAAATTAGTTGACATTTTCTATTCCATCCGTTTAATGGATGCGGTCTTTGATATCAAATTTTCACCTACTATATTCTGAAATTGGGGGTTGGTACTGAAAGAGATAAGTTTTCCTTTCCACGGTTCTTGACTCAATTCTGATATTAGCAAACCAAGAGCAACACAGACCTCCATTGGTGTTCCTGCCATACTACCAGATACATCACAGATTGCAAGACAGTCATTTAACTTTCCCACTTTCGACAAATCATCCACCATTCTACGCCATTGCAGCTCCGCAACACTACAATCACCATCTCTACTGTGATCCAAAGAAGCAATGATCTCGTGAGGTAACAATGCACCAGCAGCAATCTTTTTCTCTCCTTTTTTAACACTCTCTAGATACATATTAAACCTTCCCGTATCATGTTGTTCAAAGAAACTCTTGTACTTTTTCATAGCAACAGAAGAAACACGATTATACGGCGACGATTCCCACATCTTAGAACTCATGTAAATTTCAGGCAATTCCAACACTTTATGTAGAGGAACCAGGTATTCTTTCCTCAAGCGATCACGAATCCGATAAGCATAATGAGACTCTTCGGTCGCGTTTGGCACCTTTGATATCCTATTCTAGGTTGGGTTATCTCCAAAATAACCGTCAAAAGGTGTTTATCTTCTTTTTATTCTAAGTTTGGACAGGAATAGCATAACCTTCCCTAATTTTAATAAGCTAAAAAAGTAAGGTTACACTATTCTCCCAAATATCCAGGATACCAAAATCCCAACCAAGAATAGACAGTTATTTTTCTTTTAAAATAGGTAATTAAACTAACTTTTCACTTGACCCATTTTTCACCCTTTTTTTAATTATCCTATATATTTTCCCTTTATGATAATAAGTAAGACTAAATCTTTTCTAGTAAAATTAAATTCTAGACAAACAAAATATAACATACACCAATACGGGATTTGATGGAAAAACAAACAACATTTTTGCTTAACTATTTTATGGTAATCCTAATTAAGTAAGAGAAAACTCTAATCTAGCTAAGTTTTATGTTGTCAAAGGTGCCAAACACGGCCTTCAAGATTTTCATAGTCAGGATTCGAATTACGTGGAAACATTCTTCTGGCGATACGTTCGCATAAAAGAGTAGCCTTATCGAAGCAAGAATCTAAAGAAGGACACCATTTCGAAGCTAAACTGATCTTACCAATCTCACCAGAATTCAGATACTTCAAATCAGAGATTAAAAACTCGGCGAAAAGATCAGATATTTTATCATGCAAGTTTCTATATTCGGCATCGTCTTCATACCTCTGGAGGGCTCTTTTCGACAACTCAGTAACCTTTTCCCTCCTACTCTTCAACAACTCAGTAGCCTTTTCCTTCCTACTCTTTTTGTTCCCTGTGCACCGTTCACAGTCGGATTTGGATTCTTGTAAGCACGTTTCCGAGTCTTGGGATCAACTGGATAACTATACTTCTCAATCGTCCATTTGTTCTTTTGTTCCTTTCGGATCTCAATCCCTTCCAGTAATCTATATAGAATCTCAGGTAAATCTTTGAAATACCCAAAATCAGCCATAGCTTTAAGATTAATAGCTAGGGTTTTAGGGTGATTCTTATGAAGCCATAACGCCGCAGCATAAAACCCTTCTTTATCTGATTTACCAGTTCCTCTCACACCTCTCAATTTACAGAGCAACTTCAAAGTTGTTAAGGAATCATGTTTCCAAGCCTTTTCTAATCTCTGGGTTACGCTTTGGTGTGGCGTATCAGGAACAACATGGAAGAAGAAATCAACTAATGGATTATCACTGGAAACATATGTTGCTGATCCGTTCTCTGTAAAACCTCTAAGATGATAGGGAATAGGAGCAGGAAGAGCAGTCGATTTCGAGAAATTGTTGAAGTTATTAACCATTAGGTCTATGAAAGCGTTTCCACTTGGAGGTTGTATATACCAAATCATGCATCGTACACGTGGACGCTGATTAGAAGTCGCAGCTGGATATAAGCATACAACGGCGCACACCGAATCAGTTCTAAGTTAGCTTAGAATCTAAGCGGATGTCATTTTTGTAAATAACTAACATCCCTTTTCCTTATAAATAGGGGAAGATAAGAAAGAGAGGGGGAGAGAAACCCAATACCTCTGAAGAGAGGAATAATAGCTGGGTAGTATTAATACCTTCGTTCTATCTTCTACCTTCGTTTTACCTTCGTTTTACCTTTGGAACCTTCGTTATACCTTCGGAACCTTCGTTATACCTTGGGAACCTTCGTTTTACCTTCGTTACATCTTCGTTATACCTTCGTTATACCTTCGTTATTGAAACTTTCACTGAACATCATCATCATTAATGGGGTTCATCACCCTTGTAACAGATAAAGATCATAATAAAACTCTTTTACCCTCCCGTGGATGTAGACACTCCGATGTCGAACCACGTAAATTATGGTTGTGTGAAACTATTGTTATTTATTTATTTATTTAAATTCATCTTCTACTTGCTGTTTTATGGTTTAGAACTAGATCCAATGATCTTGTTCGTTTGGTTGTTGCTACTAGAAAAATGGTAGTAACAATTTGACGCTAGAAACAGGGTATAGGTAAAGAATTTATTCTACCTGTACAGATCTATTATCTTTTAACATTTTTATCAATTTCCTTAAATTTTTGATTTTTGATTGATACTGCTTTGTACTGTAAAGTGGGTTTTGTTCCCGATCTGTTTATTTTTTATTTTTCTATGAAATTTTCTCAATTGGGTTCTCACTAAAATCTCTCTGACGGGTGTTAGTGAAATTCTTCAAACGAATGTCTTCTTTGTTTCTTGAACTTCGGTCAAGAGTTTCTATTCAGCCAAATTTACATCTACATGAAATTAAATATGTCAATTGATTACATATGTGAATAATGTTTTGCAGCACAAATTTTGATTTTGGTTAAAATAGAAAACTAAGTTTTGAACTGAACTTCTTACGTTGTCTTTGTCTTATTTGAAAAAGTGATTCAATGAACTGTAGCGCTTTATAATGTTTTCTCCAAAAGTATGAGCCATAGTTCTGATGTTTTTTATCCCAACTCCATTCATTTTTCGAAATCCCTATGGTTTTCATGATTGGATGAGTGAAATTTCTCCGTTGATTTCGAACCTTTAGCTTTCGATTATTAACTAATCAAATTTGGGATTGAGCCATCTTTATATAGCCAAGCTAACTACCTAATGATTATTTAAGTTTTGTGATTGTACGATAAACAGATCTCTCATTAGAAAAGGTTTGTAGGAGCAGACTAATCAGTACCAGCCGAGCCTATGACGATGATAGCTACATTCCCATAATATGATGATGCACCTTCCCGACGTGAAGACCAACTCATTAGGAGGTAGGGACCAGCAGTTCAAGTACAAAGCTCACCCACAGTACAAATCCAATGATGCAGTTCCTATGATGATAGGCGGCCCTGCGAGGATATTCCTTACACTCCGATACAGATCAACTCAAATTATCACTAGCAGCAGGAGCAACGATGATAAGTCAAAGTCTCTCGTTAGAAAAGCTATGCAAGCTAATCAGTACCAGCGAAGACTCAGCTTCAACTGGAGAAAACTAAAGTCGTTGCTGACTCACCGGTGTTGCTGCCGCAATATGAGGACAATCAGGTGCAGACTAGCTCAGTTAAAGATGCCGACCAAATGACGAGTGATGCTAATCCCACTAATCCGCCAACGATGATATGAAGTTTAATATGGATGATCCAAGTGAACCCGAAGTCCAACAACTCGTATAAGTTGAATACACAGGCTACCTGAAATACAAAGTCACCAGAATATGCAGTTGACATGCAAATAGAACGAAGTATACAAGCTGATATCGTGATACATTTACTTTAATGGATTCAGTCAGTCCAAGTTTCGGTGTTCATTCTCTATGCAGGTTTGTGACTCACAACAAATACCCGTCATTGTGGAAAGATATAGCTAAGCCACCATGAAGCCAAGACATCGTCACTGCTGCTGCAAATTTGGAGCTGTAAAAGCCAACGTGCAGAAATGTTGTAATATGAACCAAGTATGAATCGACGTACGAGCAACTTGCAATTATCCGAAGCCTGCGGCGCCGATGATATAGATGCTTCGTACATGCTAACCGCCGATGATGCTTCTACAAACAAGACGAGACTGCAAAGCTAGATGAAGAAGCCAAGGCCAACCAGGATGACAAAAAATGCAAGAAGACCGATGATATAAATCCTCATGCAGACAAATCAAAGTCAGCCGATGAGACAAGGTTATGCGCAGATGAACCAAAGTTGGAGGCCAACGATGACGATGGTGCAGAGTCTTGCGAAAACGAAGCCTAGTTTTGGTCCGAAGATGTAGTCCTAGTCTGACAACGCAGGCTTGGTCTGAATATACAATCCCGATCATCCACTCGATACAAAGTCAAACGACGAAGGTGGTACAAGGTCTTGCAGTGATGGTCCAAATTCGGTTGTGGATGACGAAGGCATTCAAAGCTTGGTCCGTGCACATATAAGTCCCTCTACGTAACCCAAGCCTAGCACAGCTCAAGTCCGACGACGATGTTGGCGCAAACTATAACAATGAAACAAAGACTGATGCCGAAGATGCGAGTCTTGCCGTGATGTCTCAATTCCAATGACGAAGAGACAAAGCCGCGCCACGATGATCCAAGGCCGAAAATGAAGAGCCAAAATACGAAGATGATGGACCAAAGCTGGATGACGTCACTAATGACAAAGATGTGAGCAAACCGACGATGCTGATAACGATGATACAAATACCGAAGACAAAGAGGCAAGGGCTGGTGCCGATGAAGCAAAGTCCCGGGAAGATCAAGCCAAGCAAAAAGACCCTTTGTTTCAATTCTGATTTTATGTAGGTACATAATCTCTGAGGAGGAGTATCATTACATCCAAAAGGCAAGTAGATGATACGGCTGGATTGAGTACCTTCCAGAGCAACAAGACACCAAGCTAAATGTTGAATTCAAGATAAAAACGACCTGAAGCCGCTGCCTATGGTTCACACCAAAACGATGCAAGCTTTCAACGATGCTGTAAAGACTCCTCGTAACCACAACAGTAGGTGGTCAAGACGATGAGATGCTATATATATGTAGATCAGTTCCTCCAGTAGACGATGATGGCAGGATCGAAGTCCAATGCCAGAGTTCACCCAAGTGGACGATGAAGTACATAGTCCACCAGAGGACGAAGATATAAGGATGTACGATGGTTCAAAGTTCAATACCGACGATGTAAAGTCATGCAAGGTCTGAGGATAAAGTGAACCCGCACACTACGAAGGTTCAAAGTTCAATACCGACTCAGTTGACGAAGGTTCCACCAACGCAGGCTCTGCTGACGAGGAACCAACAACGAAGGTTCTTCAATGGTGACATGCACCCGCTATTCTTCGACCATACTTCATGAAGAAACGAAGATGCTCCACACCAAAGAACAAAGTGAACCCGCACACTACGGCAACCCTGATGACAAGGAAGATTCTAGTCTTCCCACAACAATCCAAAGTCTTGCTAGGATGCTACTCCTCGAAGTGGCCAGCTAGAAAACCAAGCAAGAGAGGACCAAGAGAATTTGCAGTGATCTTTAGGCCAATCAAAAGTCGATGGATTTTGAAAGTCAATGACGATGCAAAACCAACGAAGATACATGATCTGATGACGACAGTCTTGGGAAACGAAGAGCTAAAGTCTTGTTACAATATCCAAAGTGTGCTGATGCAAACCCGGACATGACGATGGCGTATAACCTGGAAGCAAAAATGCAAAGCTCAGTTTTGGTCCAAAGATGACGCATGTGAACCAAAGTATGATTTTCAAGTTACGAAGTCCAACAGGGACGATTGCACAGGGTATTAATACTAAAGTATTAATACTTTGTGATGTTGCTTGTTCGACTCAAGGGATTACAATAAGTTATTACAGGTCTAACCTTCTTTGGTACATCGAAGAGAACGATTCTACCCCCAGTGGTGCAGCTTCGGTCTATCAACATGACGGTATATCTTCGGCTCCATATCCAGATAATGCAGCTCCGGCTCAAAAGGGACTATAAATTAAGCTAAAATACCAGTGGAGGCAACTAAAAGAGTTTGGCTCAAGCTTAGTTAAAAGCATGTGTCGGAATACAACTAGAAGCCACGGTTTAATCCAAGACTGACGTCAACAATGGCATGAAAATGCCAAGTCTGATGTAGACGACGATGAGTTAACCTACTTTCTACAAGAGTTAATTACGAAGCATACTTCAGGGAGGTCTATGACTGGCACGATCGTAATAAACGAGGTTGCTGCAGTCTAGTGACGATGATGCAAGGTCTACCAGCGTACAACTCAAGACCAATGACTCTTCTTCCACCACAGCACCAGCCAAAGTCCGATGCCAGTAGTGCTTGCCAAAACCCGAAGCCGAATACAGATGAACTGAAGAACCGAAGACTGACGCCAATGTTTCATAACTGATTGTCATAATCCTGCGATGTCGATTCAAAATCCGCAGACAAAGATGCAAGGCCTGAAGAAGATGAGCCAAGGTTCGAAGTCATATGATGCTCGATGTTAATAATCCAAGTTAACCCGGACTACAAAGTGTCTCGTAGTTCAAAGAGCGAAGAAGGCAAGCTAAAGAGATGATTTGTCAAAAGTAGTTCAAGGAGCGAAGAAGGCAAGCTAAAGAGATGATCTTAAGTCCGCTGATCTTAAGAAGGCAAGCCAATGATGTGAATCCTAAAGAGATGATCTTAAGTCCAATATCGACAGTGTGGCTTGATTCACTAATTATGGAAGTATCAAAAGTTTCAGGGATTACATACCTAATACAAGGACCTGGTAACGATATGCAAATATGATGACGTTGCTTCATACTGAACACTATGGTTCAATACACGAAGCTTCAAAACACGTCATCATAAAACACGAAGCCTTAAAACACGAAGCCTTAAAACACGAAGCTTCAAAACACGAAGCTTCAAAACACGAGCCTTAAAACACGAAGCCTTATAACACGAAGCTAAGGACGAAGCTTCAAAACACGAAGCTTCAAAACACGAGCCTTAAAACACGAAGCCTTATAACACGAAGCTAAGGACGAAGCTTCAAAACACGAAGCTTCAAAACACGAAGCCTTAAAACACGAAGCCTTAAAACACGAAGCTAAGGACGAAGCTTCAAAACACGAAGCTTCAAAATACGAAGCTGATGACAAAACCTTCAAATTACGAAGCGAATGACGAACGCTTTGTATCAGTACGATGGACTTGCCTTAAACTAAGCATCAATGCTTAGTATGATGATATGAGAGCTGATGCTTCATTCTTTATAAGAATGATTCTTATACTTCCGTTCGTACGCAAAGTACGAACCTCGTTCATACGTAAAATGGGATGCCATCGATGGCACCATTACGATGCCATAAAGATGCCAATTCTAACGACGAGGCACGAGTCTGATGTACCTGCGTTCCCCCACTCCAGCGATGGTGTACCTACGGTTTCTTCCCAGCTTCGATCTTCATTCCAATAACGCTGCTGAAAGCAAACTTGAGAAGAGTTCTCCCGGCGCTCAGCTCTGCCCTATGATGCATACAGACTGTACTCCAATGACGCCACTCGGACAAGGAGAGCTAGAGAATCTGCAATATGTTTAATATATAAGACAACTCTCATTGTCTCGTTGTCTATATAAGACAAGTCTAATATATCATGCAATGACAACAAGGCGGTTGTTGTGATGATGTATTTTCACATGATTTATGATAAGGGTCTCTTCAGCATCCCATTTTGCGTTATTTCAAGTATCCAAAGACTAACAATGAGCCAAAGGCTCACAACTATGATCCAGAATATGATGGTCGAGCAGGACGGTCAATGTTTACGGAGCAATCTCCCTGAACTTCATATCTTCATGAATGAAGATATCCCTTAAAAAAGAGATATGATCTTCGTAAATGAAGATATCTCTTACCACAGAGATAGGAAGATATCTCTTTTGCATTCACGATGATCCAAAATCCGGTGGGGATGCTCCAAAGACATCAACGATGCATAATCCAATGGAGAGTGCAAAGCTTTGCAACGACGATTCGAAGACGAAGGCGTCTGTACAATAAATGAGAAGTAGCGCAGACATGATGCTTGCCGAAGACGGCGATTATTGCTCCAGACACCGCACTAGTTAACTACTGAGAAGCATAAGAAGCTTGGCCAATATGGTGTCAGCCCCACTCCGAAAATATAGCTTCGGTGAAATTCCGATGATGCATGATGATGACAATACAATTCCCTACAAGCTCCTAAAGTGTCCTTGGGGTTTAATAATTTTAACCCAATCAATAAACAAAGGTCAATCTCGAGGTCTTTTTGGCGGTTTTCAAGTTGCTAATTGAAATTAAATAATTTCATAATGTTGGTATTACTAACGAGTATCTTGAAGCACAAGAAATAAAATAATTTCTTGTCATGGACCGATCCTAAAACGAGCGGGTAATACAATATGAGATTAAATATCTCACGTGGATACCAAGTAAACAAGCCTTCTACTGTAACCTCGAAACTTTTTTCATTCAAACATGCCCGACGGCAATACACGCAGAAGCATGTGTTGGTTGTTACAGATCTCCAGCAAATCATGATTTTGGCAACTGCAATAGAGAAAAGGTGACAGCAACGGAGAAGTTAATAAATTCTTCGTCGGGGCAATCATTTCAAAAGCACAGTTCAAGGGGCAGCTCAAATTCGACAGCCAAAGCATCCTACGTTAGATCAGATACTTTTGCTTTCGCAAGCTTTAAGAACGACCTTCCGAAACCAAAAGGGGGCATACACACGACTAAAGAGTTTGCAAATATTCAGACTCCTTGCATCTTGTTTATATTAGCATACATTGTTATATGCATTTGATACATTTCAATGCGGAATAATGCATACATTTCCATAAATTGGATACGTTTTTGGATAATGGAGAACCGGGGCAAGCACCACCGGTCTCATATCTTCATACTGGGTAAAGTGTTCACACGTAATCTCTCCGGACTCCCCCATAAGCGTCTATGAGTGTACGACCAGGGGGAAGGCTTCCATAAGAAAGAGATGCCCAACATGACATGCCTTTGGCAGCTCAGCGGAACGGGTGTTTGCAAAACATTCAGTTTTACACCACGTCTCCGGGAGATTTTCAACCCCCACCGTTCGGTAATATCCTGGCCCGAGATTGGCCAACGGGGTGACAGGTTCAAACACTCATCTTACCTCAGCGACAATGGATTTACGATTCCCCACAATGCAGGGGCAAAATCAAACCATACAAATACTTAAATAAATTTGTTACTACTCATAAGATGAATTTACCTTATTTATTATAATACAAAAAACTAATACGAAATGTTGTCCACTTACATTTTTGTGCCAGATAAATTTGAGTAATCCTACGAGGTCCTGTGACCCCAAATAATACGGTGCTGTGAAGTAAAAGTTGTCGACGCTACGATGTATAGGTTGTTGCTGCTCAACCGGCCTCACAAAGCATTTTCAACTTGAAGCATGCAACGGACAAGCACCAAGCCGGGTATTGAAAATGTCAAATGCCAAATACCAACAAAGAACAAGCCACGAAGAGTGCTTGTACCAGTACGACAAGAGTACAGAACCTTTCGACAAGGAGCGGCCGAAGGAAACAACAATCGAAGCATGAACGATTATGGTGAGAGGAATTTTTCTTAAGGATCGCTTATCATCGACCCTCAAGAAAAGGGGCAAATTGTATATACCAAATCATGCATCGTACACGTGGACGCTGATTAGAAGTCGCAGCTGGATATAAGCATACAACGGCGCACACCGAATCAATTCTAAGTTAGCTTAGAATCTAAGCGGATGTCATTTTTGTAAATAACTAACATCCCTTTTCCTTATAAATAGGGGAAGATAAGAAAGAGAGGGGGAGAGAAACCCAATACCTCTGAAGAGAGGAATAATAGCTGGGTAGTATTAATACCTTCGTTCTATCTTCTACCTTCGTTTTACCTTCGTTTTACCTTTGGAACCTTCGTTATACCTTCGGAACCTTCGTTATACCTTCGTTATACCTTCGGAACCTTCGTTTTACCTTCGTTATACCTTCGGAACCTTCGTTTTACCTTCGTTACATCTTCGTTATACCTTCGTTACATCTTCGTTATACCTTCGTTATTGAAACTTTCACTGAACATCATCATCATTAATGGGGTTCATCACCCTTGTAACAGATAAAGATCATAATAAAACTCTTTTACCCTCCCGTGGATGTAGACACTCCGATGTCGAACCACGTAAATTATGGTTGTGTGAAACTATTGTTATTTATTTATTTATTTAAATTCATCTTCTACTTGCTGTTTTATGGTTTAGAACTAGATCCAATGATCTTGTTCGTTTGGTTGTTGCTACTAGAAAAATGGTAGTAACAGAGGTGAAACAGTTTGTTGCGGTACCAATCCCAGCTACACTAGGTTTCCTTATATGTCTAGGTTATATTTAGTTGATTTCCCCTTTTAGCCATAACTTGTTGCACAAGTTATTTTACTATAAGAAGCTTTCAATTGTCTTTGGAGAGGATCATCAATAAAAATATGTTAATCTCAAACAGGGTTCCAGTAATTTATACAGCAAAGGATTGTTAGCCCAATTCAAAAGGCTTTATCCAAAATTCTTAGTTTTATTTGTTCACAGGAACTAGTATCCTAACATCTGGATCAGAGCAGAATCGATCAAAAAGACGCAATTTTTTTTTTTTATGATGCCTAAGTACACAGAGGAAGTTACTGCTTTGCATGATCAGATTACCGAGGTTACAACCAAACTGGATGACATATCATTACGCTTCCAAGAAAGCATGGATAACCTAACGGACACAATCACTAATCTTCACCTGGCTGACAGTACCAAAGAACGTCAGAGAAGAGAAGATCGTGCATGTGAGCTTGCTGCTGCTAATGCACAACTCACGGCCTCCATTACTACGTCCTTGGAGACATCTTTGCGAGCTGTGTTCACGGAGCTTTTACCACAACTGCGAGCTGGAAGACAGCCTCCAGGTCCAGCACCACAGGTTAATATCCCACCACCACATCGCGACGCCCCGAGACCTGTTATCAAGTTTCCAGTTTTCTCTGGTGAAGACCCTGATGGGTGGATCTTCAATGCCGATCAATACTTCAGTGTTTACACTGCGGAGGATGACCTAAAAATTATTGTTGCCAGTGCACACCTAAAGGGTGAGGCTAATCAATAGTTTCGCTGGAGGAAGAAACGAGTCGCTGTCACAACTTGGGATCAATTTTGCACTTTGGTCCGTGATCGATTTTCACCTGACAAATTTGTGGATGCTCGAATAGTCATAGTGGAAATTGAGCAAAAGGTTCCTGTCAGACAATTTATTCCGGAGTTCGAGCACTTGTGTAATTTTGTTGACTTTGAGGATGAATATTTGATTAAGTGCTTCATCAAGGATTTAAAGCCCCACATTGGCACTACAGTTCGTTTGTTGGCACCACAAACTTTGGATGAAGCTTTTACTAAGGCCATTCACCAGGAAGAGGCTTATGCAGCTGCTTATAAACCTCCACTCCGCACACCGTACCGCCCTCCTCCTGTTCGTTCAGCCATCAACACTTCACCAGCTCCAAAGTCGACGTTGCCTTTTGGGTACAAGAAGTTATCCTGGGAAGAGATGAAAGCTAGACGTGAAAAAGGTCTTTGCTTTAATTGTGATGAACAATTTCAATCAGGTCATGTGTGTCCTAATGCTAAACCAGGTTTTTTGCTTCTGGAGATGGGCTCTTCATCAACTGTGACCATCCCTGAGGATGAAGATACAGATGCTACGGCCTTTTCCCCTGAACCTAGTAGTTCTCCTGCACTATTGCCTGATGACACAGCCCCTACTATATCCTTACATACGCTTTTGGGTTCAACCTTTCCTAACACTATGCGCGTAACTGGGTTTGTTAAGTCACGGCCTATTACACTCTTGGTGGATTCTGGTTCAACTCACAACTTCATGCATCCGGCTATCGCAAAACAGTGTGGTTTTGCAATCTCTTATGGTACTACCCCTTTGCGTGTAACAGTGGGTAATGGTGGTCATTTGGACACTAAGGGCTCTTGCTCCAGAGTCCCTCTTACGCTGCAAAACAACAACTTTGTTGTGGACTTCCATCTTTTGGAGATCAGTGGCTGTGATGCTGTGCTCGGGGTCCAATGGTTACGCACTTTGGGAAATATTGAATGGGATTTCGATAAATTACTCATGCGCTTTTCTGCTAATAACAATACCGTTGTTTTACAGGGTACTCAGTCCTCGACTGTCTTGCTCATGGACGCTTCACCAATGCAACGTTTGTTACACACTGAGCCATATGGGTGTTTATTTCGCTTGGAATCATCCACAGCTGTTGCAGATTTTTCTCAGGCGCTGCATCCTCCAATACGGGCCTTGGTATCTCAGTATGCAGATATTTTTGCCACTCCTACTACATTGCCGCCGGCCAGAGCCCGTGATCATCGCATTCCTTTGCTTCCAGATTCTACACCAGTCAATGTTCGGCCTTATCGTTATCCTCACTTTCAGAAAGACGAAATTGAGAAGATTATTTTGGAGTTACAACAGGCTGGGTTCATCAGATCCATCTCTAGCCCATATTCTTCACCTATTTTGATGGTCCGGAAAAAGGATAGTTCCTGGCGTATGTGTGTGGACTACCGTGCTCTAAACAAAGTTACAGTGAAGGATCGTTTCCCAATCCCTGTGGTGGATGAATTGTTGGATGAGCTGCAGGGTGCGCAAATATTCTCCAAGCTGGATTTACGCTCTGGTTATCATCAAATTCGTGTACATGATGCCGATATTCCTAAAACTGCTTTTCGTACTCATGATGGCCACTATGAATTTTTGGTCATTCCTTTTGGATTATCCAATGCACCATCTACTTTCCAAAGTCTTATGAATCATGTTTTCCGAAGCTACTTGCGCAGGTTTGTTTTGGTGTTTTTTGACGATATTTTGGTCTATAGTAGCACCATGGATGAGCATGTGACACATTTGTCAATTGTTTTTAATATTCTCCGTGCTAATCAGTTGTTTGTTAAGCAAACAAAATGTACTTTTGCTACATCCTCTGTGGGATATCTTGGTCACGTTATTTCTGCTGCGGGAGTTTCTGTGGAACCGGAAAAAATACAGTGCATTCTGTCTTGGAAACTACCTCAAACAGTTAAAGAACTTCGGGGTTTTTTGGGTTTAGCCGGATACTACAGGAAATTTGTGAAGGATTTCGGCTTAATCAGTGCTCCTCTAACAAAGTTTCTTAAAAAGGATGCCTTTGTTTGGTCTGCTGCCGCTACTACAGCTTTCCAGTCACTTCAACAGGCCTTAATTTCAACGCCTGTTTTAGCTCTTCCAGATTTTTCTCAAGAATTCTGCTTGGAATGTGATGCTTCGGGTACTGGCATTGGTGCTGCTCTCATGCAATCTGGCCGTCCTATTGCATTTTATAGCAAGCCCATTACAGGTAAAAATCTGAATTTATCTGTTTATGACAAGGAGATGCTTGCCATTGTTTCAGCTGTCAATAAATGGAGGCCATATCTTTTGGGGCGCCATTTTAAGATATATACAGATCATAGAAGCCTTAAATATTTTTTGGAGCAGCGCCTCTCTTCTATTGAGCAACAAAAATGGGTGACTAAATTATTGGGTTATGATTATGAAATCATCTATAGAAATGGTTCCTCTAACAAAGCCGCATATGCTTTATCCAGGATGGTGCTTCCTGAAATGTTAGCCATCAGTACACCGGTTTTCTCTGGAATTGATGCCATTGTTGCTGAATGTCATTCGGATGTTGAACTAGGTGCTTTAATTACTGCCTTACAACTCAACCCAGCTTCCAAAAGGAAATACTCATATGTTGCGGGTATTCTTCGTTTTAAAGGCCGAATAGTTGTTGCTTCTTCGTCAGAATGGTGTACTAAACTCCTTGATGAATTTCATTCTTCACCCATTGGAGGACACTCGGGATATTTACGTACCTTCAAACGTTTGCAACACAACTTTCACTGGAAAGGTATGAAAAAGGCCATCAAGGACTATATCCTTCGCTGTGAAGTCTGCCAGAGTAATAAGTCAGAATCTGTGGCTCCTCCTGGCTTATTACAACCATTGCCAATCCCCTCTGATGTTTGGATGGATATTTCTATGGACTTTGTAGACGGTTTTCCATCATCTCAAGGTAAGACTTCCATATTGGTTGTAGTTGATCGTCTCTCTAAATATGCACATTTTGTGGCTTTAGCTCACCCATATACAGCAGCTACAATTGCTGGTATTTTTGTACGTGAGATAGTTCGTTTACATGGCATGCCACGGACTATCACCAGTGATAGAGATCCCATTTTTATGAGCAGTTTTTGGGACTCTTATTTCACACTTCAAGAAACTCAGTTATGCAAGAGTTCGGCTTACCATCCTCAGACTGATGGTCAAACGGAAGTTACGAATCGTACATTGGAGTGTTATTTGCGTTGTTTTGCTAGTACTAAGCCTACAGATTGGTATACCTGGTTGCCATGGGCGGAATGGTGGTATAATACGAGTCATCACTCAGCCATCAACATGTCTCCCTATCAAGCTGTGTACAGCCGTCAACCACCAACGATTATCTCCTATGTCTCGGGCTCGTCTGCTGTTCATGATGTCGACAAGAATCTTCAGGCCAGAGATCATACACTCAAGCTTTTGAAGTCTCATTTGACTGATGCACAGACTCGAAGGAAGGTGTATGCTGATAAACATCGTACTGAACGGGAATTTCTCCTCAATGATTTTGTTTATCTACGACTTCAACCCTACAGGCAGGTTACAGCAGCCAGTCAGTCCTTCTCCAAGCTATCTCCACGATTTTATGGGCCTTTTCAAATCACTGAGCGCATTGGCCAAGTTGCTTATCGCTTGAAGTTACCAGACACTTGCCGCATTGATCCAGTTTTTCACGTTTCACAGTTGAAACTGAAACTTGGGAGTTCAAGCACAGTTATTTCTACACTACCAGATGTTGTTGATTATGACAGGTGGGAACCAGACTCCATTCTCGATCGCAGAATGTACAAGAAGGGTCTCCAGGCTGGTACTCAATGGTTAATTAAATGGAAGAACCATGCACCTGAGGATGCTACCTGGGAAGATGCAGATGAGATAACGCTACGTTTTCCAGCTCTTTTGGCTTGAGGACAAGCCAGTTTACATGGGGGGTGGGATGTTGCGGTACCAATCCCAGCTACACTACGTTTCCTTATATGTCTAGGTTATATTTAGTTGATTTCCCCTTTTAGCCATATCTTGTTGCACAAGTTATTTTACTATAAAAAGCTAGTTATTTTACTATAAAAAGCTTTCAATTGTCTTTGGAGAGGATCATCAATAAAAATACGTTAATTTCAAACAGGGTTCCAGTAATTTATACAGCAAAGGATTGTTAACCCAATTCAAAAGGCTTTGTCCAAAATTCTTAGTTTTATTTGTTCACAGGAACTAGTATCCTAACACAGTTCGGTTCTGTATTGATGGAGGACCAATGAGTTTAAACTCATTAGCAGTAACAGCAGCAGCGGAAGACATTCTGAAGATGATTAGGGTTTTGAAAACGAAGAAGATTAGGGTTGGGTTTTATGACGGAAGAAGATCAGGGATGGGTTTTGAGGATTTGATTGTTTTCTGTGAGAGAAGTTTACATATACAAGTGGCGGAAGAATATTACTTGGGATACAAGATACTGCAGGAGTTTAGGGCGGTTATGGTTTCCTACTCGGCAAAATTGCTAACCCTAAAGAATCACGGTTGACAACATGGGTCGGGTACCTGTTAAGCTGTGGCGTATGGGCATCCAATTCAATGGACCAGTAAGGACAACTGGTGCTCCATCTGCTCCAGGATGACAGTCTAGTGAATACATGACATATATGCAATATCAAATTATGCTCCTAAGACATGTTAATATGGACTACAAGTCTACATCTCCTTGTGCATGTTAAATTAGAATTAAGAATCTGAGAACAGATCACTTTATTTTTGAATATAGATAAGAAAAGAAAAAGTGAATGTACTCGAATTCTCAACAAGAATACCTGAAGTGTGTCAATTTTACAATATCTTTTAACTCTGAAATGGATCCTCTTGTTGGCATTTTCCAATCTGGCAGTTCCAACACCCTCATGCAGAAACCCACAAATGATGTTATAAAAAAGACTTCAAACAAACATATTGATGACGGGCACCAGTAGATCCTCCTATCCAGCTAAAGAATCGGGAGCTTCTTAATTCCCATGGACAAAAGGCCAAAATGCTTTGCCCGCTAGCCATTTGCTGGATATGAGGTGAATATGCCTCTGCCTGGAATTGAGGGAGAATCTTTCCATTTTCTTTTAAGGCCTGTTACATGGAAGAATGATTCATACCCATGTTACATGGATCAGAACTGACAATATATATTTCACAAAATTCTTGTCATAAACCAGTACTGACTACTTCATGCTGGGCAAGAATTGCTAAATGTGACGGTGGCTTTGACGGATGTTGCACATGAAACATTTGCTCAGTGGTTATTCGTCTATTAGTTGTGAGGAAGTTTGAAGTTCTTATGGTCGATAAATTAGTGTAACTACACTCATAAGAATCTCCACACATGAAGTCTTCAGGTCACAACAATAGAGTATGATACAACCCTCATGAGTTTTGTACACAGAACTGTACTGCTCTTCATAAAGCCACATGGTTTAATATCTAAGCAAAACTAAACCCTTGCTTCCAGCTAAATGACTAGTAATCACTCTCCGCCTCATATCACGAACACGGAAAGGTGGTTGACATTACCTGTAACTACATAAACACCTGGCTATTTTACATTATATGCAGTTATAGTCATAATGAGATTAAACAGTTAGCAGGCCTAAGCGACAAGGAGTTCTACATATAGAGTGGACTACCTGTCAAGTGTTTCAGCAAGGAGTTCCATTATGAGCAAGAAAGTAAACAAATAGAAGAAGAAAGCAGTACCAGTAGTAGGGAAAATGCTAAAAACGACATTAACATCATGAAATCATTCGGCTTGTCCGTTTCTTTCACCTAATTGACTAATTCTATTTCCTTCCTTCCTCCCCTGAGAAGCTAAGTATCAGTTATTGGAAAAACATGGAGAACTACACAAAACTCATTTCTTTCTTCTAAGGAATTGGATTTATAGAGGCCAGCAACTGCATTTCGGTCATACACTAGATTTTGTGGACATATGATTATCTATATATGCAGCCAAACACCATATTCAGAATTTTTGAACCAGAATAGAATTCATATTACCCAACTTTAACAACACTAAAATCATTTTATGGTGAAATTTGGTGTCTAAAAGTGACTTTATCGCTATAATTTGAAAAGAAAAATCGACCGAACATCATATTTGGATTCCCAAAATCTACACCTAGTGGCTCTCAAAACCAAGTCTATTGTTAAGCTTCTTCTTTGAACAAAACTAGCTTACTAAAATACGTATCACACTGAAATTTAATCTAGGACACTGATAAAGAAAGAACAAAAAGAAAAACAAGGTAGCTCAGTACCAATTTGGAAATTTACAAAGAAAGCTGATATTCATAATGTAGTAAGTAGTAACACACACTAACATTGATTTGGATACTAGGGACAGCTCATTAAGTACCATTTTTAGATTAGAATAGGTAACATTACATATATATATATAAATGATCTGAAAATCACAATGAAAACATACCAGATTATATAGGTACGTGCAGATCTCTTTCTTCCTACTGCCGCTGCATCCGCTGATCACTGCATTATGTATCTTCTCCTAATGCTTTCAGTGAAACCAAGGTGTTCACATGAGGTTTTGCTTGACGGATATCTTTACCAAAATCCACAAGCAGCATTTTGTAAGGAGGTTTTGGATCATAACGCGTGACCTTGGTATCCGAGTAACATAGAACTTCGCCAGGAAACTAGATTACTGCCTGGATCCAAATCACTTAAACTGAACTCCTCACTCCAACTCCATGCCTCATCTTCCTTCTTTTTTCATAACCATATGCTAACAGTTTTGGTCTTGTCTTGGTCGGTAGCAATCATATAATTCCCCAATAACCCAAGTCTAGGATCCCAACCAGGCATCCCAGGAAGCGAACAAGCAGACGATTCATCAAAAATTTCATCAGCTAAGTTAAATGCTGTGATTATCCCTGTCTAGAGCATCCAATAATTGCATCCATTGGCAAAAACACCATATGTGCATAAAAGTATTCTAAACGGTTTCCATGTCTCCCCATGTGTCTCCATCCCTTGCCACTTCCAAGAGTGTAAATTTTAACTTGTACAACTGGAAGTTCTTCTAATGCCAACTTGTACATTCTAAGAACCTTGTATTCATTAGTAGAAGAAACATAACCAAATCCGCTTAAACAGAAAATCATCAAGGTAAGCCCTTGATATTGATCTATTAAATTTTGGAAGAACAACAGATTCTCTAGTTATGGGGTTACGAATATAAGCAGGTTCCCAGCTGGGACAATTATTATCAAGTCATGCACTTGCCACTTACCAGTAATCCCCACAAGAACATGAACCACTCTCGAATCGATGAAAACGAATGCGATCCCTCATGACAATCACCCGGTTTAATACTCTTGAAACCATTTTCAACCAACAATGACAGTCACAGCAAGTCCTAAGGTTTTTTGAGATCCTAATTTCAGTTCCCGGACTTGTTTTTAAAACCCCATAAGCAGTTGCAAGTTTTTCACTGTGACAATTCAAATTTCCCTCCTTTTCCTCCTCTGAGACATCCATTAATACTAACTCAATTGCAGGAACATAACCATCAACTTTGATCCTTGCATTCACTCTTTCCAAAACCTTATATATCATATCGGACTCAGGAACCGACCGGTCACCTGCTTTGAATTGATGAATAACACCTTTAACTTCAATCCACCTCAATCCTTGATTCTTTCGAAATCCATTTTTTCTCATCCCTTCTCTCATTCTCTCAGCATTATCCCATCTTTTTGCCGAAGAGTAAATGTTTGATAACAACACATAATCTCCACTTCGCAGATCAGACGACATTTTTCCAGCTGCTAGTTCACCAATCTCAGGCTTTCCATGAATTCGAGAAGCACTCAACAGTGATCTCCACACAACTACATCTGGCTTCATTGGCATTGTCTGTATCATCTCACGAGCTTCTTCCAAGAGACCTGCTCTGCCCAAAAGATCAACCATTGCTCCATAATGTTCAATCTCAGGCTCAATCGAGTAATTCCTTCTCATTGAATTGAAAAACTGGCGACCTTGTTCGACTAGTCCGCAGTGGCTACAAGCAGATAGGATTCCAACAAAGGTGATTGAATCTGCTTTAATATCTTCTCTCTTTAAACGAGTAAAGATTTCGATTACTTCCCAAGCAAGTCCATTCATTGCTAATCCTGTAATCATCGAATTCCAAACAGATATATGTTCTCGTTTCACGCTTTCAAATACTTCCTTAGCAGTTTCAATTCTTCCACATCTTGAATACATATCAATTAATTCTGAATTCAGTATATAATTTAGCTCAATCTGTCTTTCTGTCATCAAAGAATGAACCCATTTTCCATTACTAATAGCTCCAAGTCGACCGCAAGCTGTAAGAACTGATGCAAAGGTAAACCCATCTGGTTCAATACCAGAACTGAGCATTCGACGAAATAAAGTTACTGCCTCTTTTAGACTGCCATGTCTAACGCAGCCGGTTATCATAGAGTTCCATGAAACAACATCCCTATAAGGTGATTGGCGAAACAGTCGGTTTGCACTATCGAACTTCCCAGCCTTTAAATAGCCTGCAATGACCAAATTCACAGAAAAAGACTGAAACCCCACTTGGGAATTTCATCAAGCAGACAACAAGCATAATCAACGAGTTGTTTATGAGAAACGTATATGGATATCAAAGAAGTTAAAAGAGATGGGTATGAATCAAAACCAGATTTTAACATTCTGGCATGGAACTGTACTACAGTTCTGTCATCTGATAAAAATTTTCAAGCTTCAAGTGCATGAGAAATGGTTTGAAAATCAGGCAACACAGAAGTCGAGCTGAAAATAGTCTGATAATCCAATAGAGCTTTTCGAGGAGACCCTTTTTCGAGAGATGCTCGAATAATGTTATTGAAGGTAATTAAAGAAGTAGTATTAGTAACAGATGCAGTGGAAGATGAGCAGGAGCAAAATTGTATGAGACATCTCATATCGAAGGAGTGGAAGAAGCAGCTAGTACTAGTAGTTACAATTGCCCTTCCCTAACCCTTTGTGGCTCAGTCCAAGCCCAGCACTTTGAACATTGAGAACATTGCCGACAAAATAAGGTCATAAAGAAGTAATTTTAATAACCTTTGATTTAACAATAAGTGAAATAACCTTTTATCCTATTATTTTTAACAATAACCGAAGTGTACTCGATCAAAAAGTGTATTAACTAACTAATTAGACGTTAGTGGTTCAATTAAATTTATAGTTAGTGTTTGAAAATCATACAAAATTTGAGTTGTTTTTCTACTTTTATAATCACCTAAGGTTAAGATTCAAGAGTAACCTAGCTGAAAATCCTATTATGACCGAGTCTTTATCATTTCAAAAATTTTCAGTCTTTATGGTTGGCAATTCATTTCTTCAACGCGTAAGTGAAAACAAAACTATTACGATCGAGAATTCATTAATTTTTTCTAACAGTAATGAAAAATTAAATATAAACAAATAATCTATATAATCTCATTTTTCTTCACATGTTGGTGCTTAACTTTTTTTTTTCATTTTATTTATTATTTGGATTTTGTGAAAAATTTCAATCACTTGCTCTATTTAGTATAATCATAATACAGCGGCTTTACATTCCAATAGTTGGGTTTCACATGGATTTCTAGTAACTAAAAACTTGGTTATGGGGTCTTGATGTAATAGCAAATGTCTAATTTATCCTCCATCTAAAATAAAATCCTAAAATCTAAAATCAAAACTTAATTCTAATTCAAAAATCTACACATCATATTCTTCTTAACTTCCTCTCCTTCATCAACGGTAAATTCTTCCCTCGTTTTTCAATTGAAATTATTTCATCGTCTTTGATCAATCTGCAATTCGAAAAACTTATAATTGTCGATGGAACAAAAGCCAAATGATAGTTTGAAACACAAAATTACTCACTTCCCATCCATAAATCCGCACTAAAATCTTCTAACATGTTACTTTAAGCAGCAACAATCATAGCACCAAGTCCACCGATCTCCCATTCTTAAATATAATCGTAAAGAGGGAGAAAGCAAATAGATAAAAAAAATTCCCAAACCCAACACAAGAAATAGTTGAGAGATCGGGAGAATCTTCGTCAAGACCGAGTGTTAGTCCCGATTCAAAAAAAAAAACAGTGGAAATCTCTGATTATAACCTCAAAATCCTAAGAAGAATTCCTACCAAATTAACCAAGATTGATAAGGATCAGAAAGCAACATAAATCATTGAATTCAGATTTGAGAAACATTTCAAAACCCGATTTTATATTCAGCAGTGAATTTACCTAGTATACCAGAGAAACCAAAATCAACAATACCAAACAAAAAACCCAGAAGAGAAATGATTGATTTTCATCTTACAATTTCGCAAACGACCAACAATAATCTAATAGATCTCCTCATAAGACCATAAAAAACCCGAACTGATCTCCCCATGAGAAACCCTAGTTTTTGCCCATAAGAAACCCTAATCTTTGCGGAACGGAAGACAATCATCTCAAAAAAAAAAAAAAAAAAAAGATTTCTAAATCTCTGAATTATTATCTGGATAAACCAGTAAATGAAACTCCTTCTCATAAATGAACATATTCTCTTATTTAATGATGATCTGCATGTAGACCAAATAGTTTTTCTATAGTGGAGAAAAAGAAAGGAATACCCAAATCTCTCCCTCAACACCATAGAGTTTGTGTAATACTAAGGAACTATTATGCTACACAGTTTGAGCATAAACTCCAGATTTAGATCGACGGTACATATGATGCCACGCCACTCCTTCAACTAATTTCAACTTTGGTCTTCGGTAGGCTGGACCATTCCTGCTTTTTGATCTACGAAGAAAAACAAAAAATGAAGGCATAAGTTTTTTTTTTTTTTTAATAAACAAAAGGCATAAGTTTTGACATATGAAGAAAACAAAAAAAAAAACAGAAGCATAAGAATTATCGTGACGAGAGAGAGGAATTTACTTAGGGAGGTTTGGTAGGTGGTACAAATACCTTTTTATTATCCTACTATCTTAGAAGACTTCGTTGAGTAGTTATAAACCCTAAATAGTCAAAGAAAAAGTACTAGGAAGCAGAAATTTTATGTTTTCATTAAATAAAGAATAAAAAAGTTTAACGTGTTCCTTTTCGGTATAATAAGTCCTTTCTATAACTCTTTGGGGTTGTAGGAGTTATTGTGCCCACCCTGATTAAATATAAAAAAGAAGAAGAAAGACGGAGATCAGAGAAAAAGGTGGTGTAAAGTTTTTCTTTCTCAACGATAGAGATCACAGAAATACAATTACTACCTTGTTCTTGTTTTTCTTAAAGTTGTTTTTCTCTTTTGTTGTTTCTTTTTCCTATTTTTTCTTTCAACCTAGCATTCATCCAATCAAAGAAGAGAACAGTTCAATAAACAAATAAACTTACACAGAAAAAAAAACGTAGAAAGTTGATAGTTTTTAATGGTTACCTGTTGTTGCGAGTAAGGCTCCATTGTTTATTCAATGACCTTTTGTCTTCTGTAATAGAAACTTCTTTGAAGAATGAAAGACAGAGAGATAGATCAGTAGCCCAGGAAAATCGTAATAACTCGTTAGTTTTTTATCTCTTTTATTTAACTGTTCACACAACAAGATGAGACAATCAACAACAAAGTAAGAATCAGTAGTGGGCTTTGCATCAAGAACAGATTTTCAAAAACATTGAATATATGAAGTCAAAATTTTCATTGAGACAATTTATCAAACACTTGTTATACTGAGATGAGAGACAGTAGAGTTCTTACTGAGATGGGTCAAGTGGGCAAGGGATTCTTTGACCTTCGAACTTCGGGTTATGATTTCTACAGAATCTACGCAGAGGGAGATTAGAGGTTAACACAAATACATAATGATGAAGATGGGAAGTGGTAGCAGAAAAAAGTATTGTCAGAAACATCACATGAATGAAGTTGTTATCACTTAATTTCATAAAAAAATTAAGTTGCAGTAATCTTGCATAAAATTACCTTTTGAATTTTCTTTTTTAAACTTGTAATCAAATTGGGCCCATTTCTATTTCCGAATCCAACCCAAAAATTTAACACCTACTCGGTCGTCATTATATCAAAGAAAGAGGGAGAAAGAAAAATGGATCACTTACTTGGAGATTTGTTCCATGAATTTTAAGCTTCTATGCTTCATGATAACTATCAGCAGCTTCAGCCCAATTTGTATCTGATAAATCTCGTAATTAATCTTCCCTTTCCGTTGTGGAATCGACAATGTTGAGTTTAGTCTACATTTTCACCGGCATCCACACCTTCTCCCACAGCAGCGATTTTGATCTTCTTCAACCTCAAGCTTCATATTTTAGAAACATTTCAAAACCCAATTTTATATTTAGCAGTGAGTTTACCAGAGAAACCAAAATCAACAATACCAAACAAAAAAACCAGGAGAAATTATCAATCTCCATCTTATAAACCACCGATAATAATCTAACAGATCTCCCATAAGAAACCCTAATGTTTCATCTCGGACAAAAAAATAAAAAATAAAGATTTCTAAAATCCGAAAATCTCTGAATATATAAATGAAACTCCTTTTCTTATTTAATGATGTACCAGATACTAGTTTTTTACAGTGTTGAGATAACCAATAAATGAACCTCTCTTATTAATGAAGAACCCTTAGTTTTTTACAGTGGAAATCAAATCTCTCACAACAACAAGTCTGTGTTCAGTCTTGTAAGATATCAAAAAATAGAAAATACTGTGCTATACCCTGAAGCATCAAGATTCGAAATGTGGATCTAAAAAATCAAGGAATATGATGTCATCATGTCCGTTCGCCTCGGCTAAATTCGAACTTTTGTCTTTGGTCCGGTCTGTTTCTGCCTTTTAACCTATCAAGAAAAAAAAACAACTGATAAGTTAGAGAGATACAGAGAGAGTTAAAGAGAGTGAGAGACATATTTCTATAGATAGATAGGGAGAGAGGAATTACATGTTGTGGTTTGGCTTGTTTTTCCACGTAAACTCTTTTGTCATCCTCATCACTGTTGTAGAACAATTCCTTTAATAATTCCTTCTGTAATACAAACATTATTAAAACAACCTAGTTAGTCAGAGAAGAAAAACGACAACAATATTCTTGTTCTTCCCGAAAAAGAACAATTAAATCAAACCTTCTCTTCCTTCTCTTGTTTGGAATATTCTAGCCTATCCAGTCCAGATACATCTATTAATTCTTTAATTTTAGAGGACTATAAATTGTTGATAAAATGCCTGCTACGAAACTAACCGATGTATCGTGTTAACCCTTTCTCGATCTCCGAATGTTTCAAATTATTATTGTGCCCACTATGCTGAAACAAACAGTGGGAAAAGAAAAAAGTGAGACTTGAGATGATTAAAGTAAAACAATGAATATTTGTCCAAGAGAAGAAAAAATTAAGCATTGTATCATTTTTTTTTTTTGTTTTTTGTTCATTTTACTCTTCCGCAGACTTTTATACCAGTTCTTTCTGTCCTCTTTACTTGCAAACTACAACATTAAATATTTGAATGAAAGTCATGATCGAGACACAGAGAAAAAGAAGAACTGATAACAGAAAAGAGAGGAGAAACTATTTACCCTTTGTGACTTAGCCATTGTTTTTTTCTTCCTTCGTCTTCTTTGTTCTTTTGAAAGATGGTAAACGCGTTTGTTGATCTTCAGTTCTACTTTTCATGAACAGATCCATAAGAAAAGCTAATTTTGACAAACCAGTGGAAATATCTGATTATAACCTCAAACCACGATCCATAAGAAACCTTAATCTTTAACGGAAGACAATCATCTCACCAATAAATGAAACTCCTGGAAATAAATTAAACACTTTTCTTATTGAATGATGATCTGAAGAACCCATAGTGTTTTTTACAGTAGAAATCAAATCTCTCTCGACAACAAGTATGTGTTGATTCTTACGAGATATAAAAAAATAGAATATATTGTGCTATACACTCAAAATTCGAAATGTGGATCTAAAAAATCAAGGAATATGATGTCATCCTGTCCGTTCGCCCAGCTAGATTTGAACTTTTGTCTTCGGTCCGGTCTGTTTTTGCCTTTTGACCTGTCTAAGAAGAAAAACAACAAAAACAAGATAAGTAAGAGAGATACAGAGAGTGTTAAAGAGAGAGAGATATATTTGTATAGATAGAAAGATAGAAATTAGGGTTTGGTTTGTTTTGCCATGTAAAGTAACTCCTTTGCCATCCTCATCACTGTAGTAGAACAGTTCCTTTAATAATTCCTTCTGTAATACCGACAAATATTATTAAAACAACCTAGTTAGTCAGAGAAAAAAAAGACACTAATATTATTGTTCTTCCCAAAAAAAACAACAATCAAATCAAATCTTCTCTTTCTTCTCTTGTTTGGAATATTATAATCTTTGTATTAACCCTTTCTCAATCTCCAAATGTTTCCAACTATTGTTGTGCCCACAAACAGTAGGAAAAGAAAAAAATGAGACTTTAGTTGATTAAAGTAAAACAATGAGTCCAAGAACAAAAAACAAAAGGTTAAGCAGGCGGTAACCCTACCATTTTCTTGTTGTTTTTGTTGCTCTTTTTAGTCTTATGCAACCTTTTGTACCAGTTCTTTCTTTCCTCTTTATTTGCGAACTAAAACATTAAATATTTGAATGAAAATTATGAAACGTGATACAGAGAAAAAGAACTGATAACATAGCAAAGAGAGCATAAAGTATTACCCTTTGTGAATTAGCCATTGTTTTCTTCTTTTTTTTTTTTGTCTTCTTTGTTCTTTCTTTGAGAAATTAAGGAACCGATATTTTGGATAATTTTATTGAAAACTTTCAGACACAAAAGAACCAATTAACACAAATGACCTATAACAATTAATTTGGTCTTATCACTACGTGACAAAAATAAGATATTTTGAAATAAAATGGAACACCTCTTAACCAATTATGTTTTTTAATATTATTTATCCTTGTTTAACTAGTGTTAATTTGATTGATTAATAAATGATAAATCTTTTTAATATAGAAACCAACTGGTGTTTGATTCATCGCCAAAACATGATAAAAAATTTTTGAAAAAAATCAACCCACGATCGATGGATGTTCATATAATCGTAAACCGATTCTGGGTTGAAGAACATCCGAAATTGGTACACATAAATTGATATATAGTCCGTTTACAACAGAATCGGGATACATATCATAACATATGAACCGATTGTTGGAAAAAATACAGTTTTATATGAATATAAAATTACTAATAAAAAGGTTTTTCCAAAAATAAAAACACCTTCCAAATTTTATCGGGTTAGGGTTTTATATATATGAAGAATTTTTTTTTATTGCACATATATATAGAAAAACCTCTCTTATATCCCCAAGGGTTAATAGTACTTCTTCTTCGTTTTTTCGATCTTTGATACAAGGGTTTACAATGCTAACGATTCGTGAGTTTTCCGCTGCCAAGTTCTAGAAGGACAAGTTTGAATGTGCTATTCAAGCTTGTTAAGATTGTTGTATCTTGGAGGCAGATGTACCCGTAGGGCTATAGCATCATCTTTTTAGAGTGTAGCCGGGCATTCTTGTCTTAAGGACAGTATGTTGAACATGCGTCTCAATCTACCATTACCGTTTTCTTGTTTCCATGATGTTTAGCAGGATGTTCAAGACATTAACAGTTGACTAAGGAGAACACACAAAAAATCAGATAAGTGCCTCTTATATTATTTAATTGTTTGATTAATTTTTAATTGTTATTATCCAACAATCTTAAGACAAGAATTTTTTTTAATAACAATTTTTCTCTGTCAGTTTCAATATCTAAAGATCATCATGGCCCTAACGAAGCAAAAAGTCCGAGAGTTTCAAAGTCGGAGATTTCTTCATCGCAGTTGTTTTATGAGACTGTGCAAGGTTCTCATGAGTTTAAGATAAACGGATATTCTCATGCAAAGGAATGGGAGTTGGTAAATACAAGTCTAGTGGCAAATTCGCAGTTGGTGGTTATGATTGGAAGATACGTTTTTTTTTTTCAGACGGCTGTGATCATGCTAGCGAGGAGTACGTATCCTTTTTCATTGAGCTAGCTAGCCCTGGAGAAGTTAAGGGCATCAGTTGAAATCAAACTACTGGATCAACGCCAAGAAGGTCAATTTTTATCAAAACTTCACCTCCACACACGTTTAAGGAAGGAGTGGACTGATGGTACAGCTGAGAACTTTAAGGCTGCAACAAGCTTGGATCTACTTGGTCCATCGGTTTTCCGTATTTGGAATCCGATTACAAACGAGCAAGTACTTCTTGCTCCTAGAAGATATACTCCTGTCCGTGTCTGTGGATTTTACTTCCATCCGCTTAAGAATGAATACTAAGTGGTTTGTGTACGTACGTCGAGTACTAAACCAAGATGGGACACTTTCAGATATATCAGTCGGTGCTTGAGAAAGAAAGGAGGGGAGATTATCTCGGAAAGACTGTTCAGGTGACACTGAATCCATGCCATTCATTGAGGCTCTGCAACAGCTGCCATTTTATTTTGGACAAGATAACTTCTGGCTCATTCATGTGAGCCTTATACCTGTTTTGGGTGTTGCTGGTGAGCAGAAAACAAAGCCTACACAACATAGTGTACGAGAATTGCGAGCACTGGGATTGAAACTTTTTGAACTTTAAAGTGAAGCGTTGGTCTTGATTTTGCATGAGTTGAAATTTTTTGAACCCTAATAAGAAAGGATCCTTACGGATGAATGTCAGCAATGGAGTCTTGGAAAGATCTCGAGTAAGAAAACAGAGAAGATGAAGAGTCGTTAGTTTGTGGTGACACGGCAGGGTGGTGCTGCCAATACTGATGGCATATAATGAAACTCGAGAGAAAAGAGTCATGGTTTCTGTTTGATACTGGTTAGATTAAAGATGGAGATTGACCGGTGACTAATGAAGTAGAACATGGAGAAATAGGAGCTCGTGATGAAGAGTTATGCCAGTTGAGATGTTGGTTCATCAGGGATGCTGTTCATGATGGCAGTAATGTTGGTATACTTCCGGTGATTGCTGGAGTTGATCGTGGTGATGACGAGATCGAGATGAAGTCAGGGAGGCCGAGTCACGATGGAAAGATGAGAATCCCTTGCTTTGTTCCCAGTTGGTGTTCGGTTCATTGATTATCAGAAAGCTACGACATGTCTGGTACCTTCAGAGGTGTATCAACATTTGAACTTGATATTTGGGCTACACCAATTGAGAAACTAAGAGTAGTTGCTGATGCTATGACTGCTGAGATGCACGCTGGTCTTGCTTCTGAAGGGAAATTTGGTTGAGCAGGCGGCTGCTTATACAGGAGAGGATTTTGTGCAGGGGAATTTGGCTGAGCAGGCGGCTGGTTGTACAGGAGAGGATTTAGATCGACACGATAATTTGCATTACTTAAGGCAGTCGATGTGGTTTGAGCTTACTTCTGGAGAGAGTTATTACCGCCTACAAAAATTCGAGACTTCTAGTAGAAGGTTCTTTGCTGTGGAGAAGCTCTACGCAATGACTGAAGACCTATTCGACGTCCGTTCCTATCCTTCTTAAAAATTGACTCTCCAGGCCTATATTGAATTGTTGAGGGTTCCGGACCTGCTGGTTGTACAAAAATATTATTGTAAAGCGATTGCCGGAGCCATCAGGTGCTATATAGCATTGGCAGGTAGGGTGAGAGAGGCCCAAGTCAGTAAAGCTGTTGGAGCATGTGTTTATTGTCTGTGTTGAAGCGTCCTCGGCTTACAGAATCATTTGATGGTCATGGACTGTCCTAGATGCAACCTTAAACACCGACTTGTATGAGAGTGATATACTGCCTTTTAGTGGAAATGCAATACGAGTTGAGGACGAAAAATTTTGTGAGGTTGAATGTACTTAAGGGGTACAATTCTGTTTCAGTTTCTCATAATTGAATACCTTGCGAATTTACTTCAAAGGAAAATTATAGTATTGCTGATTCTAGTCTCTCACGCAAATAAGTGAAATGTTGCTCCAATACATCGGAAATAGTATTCTCAATTTGGAAGGGGTAGGAGGGTGGAGAATGTATCTTCACCCATCACAGCAAACATATTCTCCAGACGGTGCAGCACCAGCTGTTTTTGATGATGAGTACACGCAGCAACCACCTCATGTTTACGCTCAGCAAGGCGCCCTGTCTGGTTATAGTCAACCTACTGCTCATGAAGCACCTGGATATGCTCAAGGTGGTCAGGTTGGTGGTCATGTGCCATATGGGACTACTCAAGCAGGTTACGGTGAGCATCCAGTTCCCAGTAGTAGTGCGGGCTACCGGTATCCTGGGACTGTTGAAGCTGGAAACAACAATTATCCTTATGAATTGTTTGATGATTTTTCAGCTTAATTAACAATTAATCTCTGTGTTGAATCCCTGACTTGTGCTTGTATAAGCTATGCTAGGTGCCACACAGGAAACCACATAAGATCTTGTTAGTCAGGTAAATAAATTGCGTGCAAAGATGAGGCGATGGATGCGGGAACTGGAACACTAGATTGTGTCAATGAAAGTGAGTCCTCCATCATGCAAAAACATACCTGGCAGAACGAGTAAGTTAATTTACAATGCATCTCCTCATGCAAAGGTGCTATGGAAATCACGTTAGGCTTAACAATCATGTGACTATCTTTAAGAAGTTACTTAAGTTTGTACACCTTTAAAGTGATGTTTTGTGCTGAGAATTTCAAAAAAGAGATGAGGATCATTTTGTGATGATTAGTTGTTGTACCCATTGCTGCTATGCACTAGCTCAAAGCAAGAGGTAAGCCTTAACTAATTTTAAATCATCTAAATGTGGGGGGCTGTCTGTCATAGGAATGCTTAACGTGTTCAAGGCCTTTTGGCCAGTTTGTTTGCAAACGCACATATAAAATTTGCTGGATATTAATGCATATATTTCGGTATTCCATTGTTATATATTTTACAACCACTAACAAATCTTAGATGTTGAAGATTTGGCAGGAAACTAATGTGTTTTAACGTGGTCTAAAGGATCAGTAAGTAATCAAAAGAAATTTTGAGGACATAGTTTCTGTCTAACGTGTTTATGTGTTGTAAAACAATGTGCATATCCGCGTTTACCCTGGGAAATCACCAGGATGCTCTGATTAGAGGTCGAGAGATTGGAATGCATGAGGTACATGTTTAATTACAAATATGTGATATATATTGCACTAACCTTAATTTTGAGGTAGCTATAAAGAATGTACTAGTGAATAGTACATGTGATATTTACGATTTGACTGAAAGACCAAGTTGATTGATATGATCTAAAGGATCTAAGTGAACCAGAAGATATTCTGAAGGAAATTAGTCTTTGTCAAACTCGATGCGGTTAATGTGTGTTGTAAATGTGCAGTATAGCAGGTATACAAACACACTAGTATCTCAAAAGAATTACTGGGATAATCTGATCAGAGACTTGTGATATGACTTGTCATACTTGAGGTACATCTTAAATTGTGTATGTAATACATATTGTACTGACCTTAAGAGATGTTGTTGTTTCAGGCGATGAAAAATCTTAGCCTATGTGTGTATCCTCTTAAGGAGTGTTTGTCTAAGGAAGTCCTTAAAACAGACAAGATGAACTTGTATATTGAAGAAATCAAAGTTCGTGTGCTTTAATTCAAGCATAAGAGGAAGACGAATGATTACTAAGATGCTTCTTAGAAGATATTCCTCTGTGACCGAAGCCTGTGGCCATCATTGCAGAAACTCAATTGACTATGTGAGTCTAAAGTAAATGAGCAATGACAAAGTCTAGACATACTCGAAGAAGGCTAATTCGGTAAGACAACTATACTCTTTAATGAAGTAATTTTAGTTGATTCGTGAAGTCAAAAAGAGGTCTCAGTAGACATGTAAAGTCAAAAGAGAACCTCACAGACTTAGGGAAGTCAACAGAAAAATTAGTGGTCCTTTGACGAAAGGATTTTCTAAAGAGATAGTTCGTAATTATACATCGAGGGGGAATGGGACTTAAGCTCATATAAAATAAACTTGCCATGAAGGATACTCAACCTTGCCGACTGGAGATCCCAAGATCAAGGTTTCGAATGAGACAACTAATTTATGGTAGGTAAAGGTAAACACTATCAGAGAATTATA
Organism: Papaver somniferum; assembly: GCF_003573695.1. NCBI lineage: Eukaryota > Viridiplantae > Streptophyta > Magnoliopsida > Ranunculales > Papaveraceae > Papaver > Papaver somniferum. Next base: position 120,468,174 of record NC_039368.1, on the reverse strand, counting down.
TTCTCTCTGTCCCTTCCCTATGGTGTAGATGTGATAGTGTGACTGCATGTGAAGGGTGACTTTAATAAGTCTTAATGAGTTCCATAGTTTCAATTTAAGATTGAAGTGGGGTGTAGCAGTGAACACTCTTAATGGAACTCACCTATCTGAATGAGGAAGTGGGTCGCTTTCTATGAGAATATGAGCTGATTCTCTAGAGCATTCTGAGAAACAAGACGTCCAGGGCCAAAATGGACACAACGGCGGAGCTTGGCAGCAACCGTGGAGATATCATGTTTGGTTGTTATCGCGAGTTACACCAAATGTTAGACAGTTCAAGGCCTAATGGACACTGGCTAATAAGTAATTCAGGTAACCTCTCACTAAGCAAAGGTTCAAGACCTTATGGACACCTATGCCTATTCATGATATTTCTTGTTTTCAGTGTTTTATTGTATTTTTATTCATGTGGGGGATTGTTGGAAAAAATACAGTTTTATGTGAATAAAAAATTACTAATAAAAAGGTTTTTCCAAAAATAAAAACACCTTCCAAATTTTATCGGGTTAGGGTTTTATATATATGAAGAATTTTTTTTATTGCACATATATATAGAAAAACCTCTCTTATATCCCCAAGGGTTAATAGTACTTCTTCTTCGTTTTTTCGATCTTTGATACGAGGGTTTACAGTGCTAACGATTCGTGAGTTTTCCGCTGCCAAGTTCTAGAAGGACAAGTTTGAATGTGCTATTCAAGCTTGTTAAGATTGTTGTATCTTGGAGGCAGATGTACCCGTAGGGCTATAGCATCATCTTTTTAGAGTGTAGCCGGGCATTCTTGTCTTAAGGACAGTATGTTGAACATGCGCCTCAATCTACCATTACCGTTTTCTTGTTTCCATGATGTTTAGCAGGATGTTCAAGACATTAACAGTTGACTAAGGAGAACACACAAAAAATCAGATAAGTGCCTCTTATATTATTTAATTGTTTGATTAATTTTTAATTGTTATTATCCAACACCGATTCTGGGTCTTAATCTTCTTTAGTTTTCGAGTCCGTAGTAAATGATTTCTCCCTCAACAAATTAATGAATCGATGATTAATCGATGATTAGTTCCCAAAGGAAGGAATATCTAAACCAGGAAGAAGAAAAAACTAATGATGAAATGTGTCAGTGTGAATAAAGGACCATGAAAAAGTGGAGTCACTGGATTATAGAGAATGAAGACAAAATGAGTTTTGTGTTTCGAATTGAGTTCTGGAAAATGTAAGACCCTGTTTGGTTGTGTTTTTAAAAACTGTTTTCTAAAATCATTTTCATTGTTTTTAAAACATACCCTTTTTTCTTGTTTTGTTTGTTTTCAAAAACTAAAAAAAGTGTTTGGTATGAACCTTGAAAATTGTTTTTGAAAACATATTCTATTCAATCATGCTCATAATGGTGAGTAATGTTCTTGTATGTATATGCAAGTACAATGACATGCATATTTGTTCTAGCTTAAGGGATATCCTTCTGAATGAATTCTGAATTGTGTAGCTACCTCACATACTTAAAAAACCAGAGTATTTGTTGTGGCAATTCATCAAACACCTACACCACCTATTTACAAAGGTGGAACTGAGCAGTTCAAAGACAACCAAGTTAAGTAGGCACTCCATGGTCTGTAATCAAGGAGAATTCACAGTCACCACTCACCATTCCTTTCTTGTACATTATTTTATTTTTTGATTTAGATTGACTTCGTAAGTTATGGTCTAACTTATAAATGGAACTTAATATGATGATATACCTTGAAGATCAAATGAATAGGAAAGTTATATATCTATGGAATGGTACGTAGTAACAATGGCAGGTTACAGAGAGGGAGGAGAGGACTGGAGAATGAAAAACTGGCTGCCGGCAGTCAGCAAGGAGTAAAGAGACAAAGAAATAAGAAAAAAACAGAAAATGAAAACGATATTTCTTCGTATTCCGTTTTTAGTGTAAAAAAAATTCTGTTTTTGAATACAGTTTTTAAAAACACTTCTCTACTAAACGCGTTTTCGGCCGTTTTCCGTTTTCAGTGTTTTCTGAAATAGAAAACACAACCAAACAAGCTCTAATTGTTTCTTGGTTATAGAGAATAAAGACAAAACACAAGTGGAATATTAATAAAGGTATATCTGTGAGAACAATGGAGTTGTTAGAATCGTCTAACCAGAATCAATTGGTATACAAATCAAAGACATGGAAGAAATGTAAGTTCTCAGTCACTTTTAACATCCATAATAGGATATGAATTTTTCTGATAAGGAAAAAATAAATAAATTACAAGAATCGGTACATGTGTACCTCAATAGTTACCGATTGTTATAATCGGTTTTTTGTAACGAGTAATATGTACCGATTCAGGGTATTTTTGTTGTTTGTTATACATCAATTCATAATTCGTATACGTTAGTGCATACATCAACCGATTCTGGGTCATTTTCAGAAAAAAAAAATGACGAGAAAATTTCAAAATATCATAATTAAGTCATTGATTAAAGGTACAAATTAAAGGGATTAACCCAATCATTGAATTGGATTGTTGTGTAGGATTAGGTTTTGATAATCATGGAAATTGAAAAAACAAAACCTATAACTAGAATTATTAAAGTTAGTATAAAGGATAATTTAGTATTTTCAAATATTTTTGTCATGGCCCAAATTAATTTATACAGGCCCTAATTTAGCCAGGCAAAGGCAAAATAAAGGGGACAAGTTGAAGGATGTAACAGTAAGTCTCTTTCTTTTAACTACACGTCGTTTTCACTCCCTTTTCTGGTTTTCAAAATTGGATGTGGATGGCCTAAAATGTTAGATGCAGGCACACTATTGGATTGACATAATTCAATGACAATGGACCAAGAAGCGACAAAAATTTGGAAAAACAATATTTTGGTTTGACCTTTTCTGTTTGCTTTTTTTATACTCGCAGGGGCCAAATCCGACACTGTTTCTCTGCCGAACCACCGGAGACTGAAAACCCATTTCTACCTTTTGTCGGGTTTTTCGGCAACTCATAAAATTTCACCTTTTTTCTTCTCATCGATATGATTGTTGGTTTTGATTTCCTAGTCATACGGTCTATGTGTTGAAATTATTAGTCCCATATTTTCTGGACATTTAAGATCCTACGGTTTATAATTTTTCGGGTTTTCCCTCATTGCCAATTAGTTTTGAGTTGGAAGACCGTATGTATGAATGAAATCGGGTTTATGATAGTTTCTAGAACTTCCCTCTCTCAACTTCAATGACCGTATTTTTAGGGTTTTCCACTCATCACCAGATTACAACTTCTTCCCCGTTATTAAAACTTCCCTCTAGCTTCGACCTTTTGTTTATGAACTTAATTGAATTGATGGGTCTGTATTTATCCTGATTTTGTTTTCGGGTGTTGGTGTAGATTTAAAGATTCAAGATATTGATTTCAAAATGAGATTCCAATACTCAACCATTTGCAGGAGCCAACTCCGTCTCTCTGATGTCTCCGTTGAAACTTAGTTGAAGCCAGTAGAAGATTACTGAAACAAGAATAGAAAGAGGGAGAAATAAAACTACTTACAGAGTCAATTGATCGATTTAAATTCATGGACGATTCGATGTTACGTTTGCTGATATTCATGAACGATTCGAAGGGGTCATCCGGTTTTAGCGAAATCCAACGGGTCGAGTTGTTTAAGAAGATGAACACCCAATCAAGAATCATTTCCAGAGATCGGAGGAATAGTGATTTTGGCAGTGGAATAGATGAAGAAACCACTAGAATTCAATTTATATCGAAAAAAAGTAATGAATGAGAGCTTAATAATCGAAAATGATTAATCTACCGCGGTTTATCCCTGTGAGTGGTCCCCATTTCCCAACCCTAGCCCGCTATCAGACCTAGTGGTAGAACTAGAATCCCAGCCGTTGGATTTGATCCGCGGGATACGTATGTAAACACAGAAAAGGCATATGGCGATGGTAATGGGAGTTGGAACAAATGTAGACATTCATGGATGCAACGCTGGAATGGATGAAGGAAAAATACCGTTAAGAAATTCAAAGAAGATTCAGAATGGAATTTCATTAAAATATTGAATGAATGATGGAAATTTTAAAACAGTATGTTTAGTCAACAGCCCGATCAAATCAGGCAATAAAATTTGGTCTAGTTGTTCAAAAACTTGCGACCAGTAGGATGTATGAAAATCTCGGGTCCTTGCAAGATGCTTTAGTCAGCTCTGCAAACCTAAATGTTGTCACTGAGTGACTGTTTTGCAGAAGTTCATTTGGTTGCACACTAGAAAACTAGAGTTAATTTGGTTGTCCATTCAATTTTCTGCTTTGCAGTCCCCGCTGCCCACTAACACTTGTTGTACTGAAACGTGCACATATAAAATGGATATACAGTAATGATCCATTCCAACCTTCTCATTCCAAAAAAAAAAAAGAATAAAATGAAATAATAGTGCCTGAACAAGTAGCAAAATCGGATTGAATTTCAATTTTATCTCATCTTAAATATCAATCTTCTTAAAATGATAATTTTAGGTAAATGTTTGAATGACAAACAAACAGAGAACACGCATCATAGAGATTACACACAAGAAACTCTTTAAATCTGAAATAATATGGATGACGTTACAGACAAAAATGAACTTCTACCAAATCTGAGAACTCGTGACGTCGTAAAATTTGAATACATGACTTGCAGGTGTTATCTGTACTTGGCTACTAGTAAATGGTTTTCAGGAGAGATGCTAGATGGAACATACTTAACAAGCTCTGATGTGAAGCCACTGAGCTGCTTAACCCACTTCAGCCTACCCATATCGATAATAGCTTTGCACTTCAAACCTAGTATTGCCCTCTCTATCGCTGTCATACTCTTTACGATTTCTTCAACACCACTGACAACCCCATCACATGCTTTCTTCTCAGTGTTGAACCAAAAGCCAAACAGTTTAATCAGAACTTTTAATAAGCGGAAACAAAAAAAAAAAACAAAGAAACAAGTTTGCTTACATGGAACTCAAGTGTAATCCTTGATCCACCAAATCAGAAAGATCTGAGCCGTGATCCGCATCTATTGCCCAGCTGGTAAGCCATGTAATCGCATGGAAATCATCTTTTTTGATTCCCAAATCTGATAAATAGCTTTTATCTGCAGAACAAAATATCATTACAAGCTAGTTTCATTCATATTGGAGTGAATCCACACACTAGGAAATTTATACCACCAAACCCAAAAGAAAAGAAACTCCAAAAATCTACTGCAAGGTGGCAGGCTTGATGATTACTTATGTATTGTTTATATTGGCAAAGATGATGGCAGCATGTTGCAATTGCAAGACCTCTCAGGTCGCAAGGATCACTAGAATGTACATCTCCGATGGTTTGCCTAGGGATGCAGCATCTAAGAGTCAAATCTGTAACAATGAATTACAATGTAAGATAAATATAGGATACTGACTTACTTATTGACGAATATAACGACGAGAAAGGTTATGATGGGGTAGTTTTTCTTCAGTCATAACTCCTGAAGCTACCGAAGAGTAAGAATCACAATATCATATACTGAGGATGTATTAACTAGTCACCATATATTTACATTGATATAAAGGATTTAGATAACAATACAGGGGGAAACATAAACTAAATGCAAAGAGTAGGAAAAGAAAGGCAACTGAACAAGACCAAAACAAACTTCAAGCAGTATAATTGAGAATCTTTAGGCCTTTAGGGATACATTGTCATAAAAAGAACTACTGACCTGTTGCAGGCCCACAAAGATGTTTCCCAATAGCAAGGTAAGGAATCCCCTTCAAAGACTCAACAGCATTCAAGTCCAAATCTTCTACTGTGGAGTATATTTTGGGTGTGAAACACGATATAAGAACAATGAACAATGGACTGAGAAAGCTTGGTATAGTAGATATCTGATTTGGATGAACTAAGAAGTTCACGACAAAGCTACTGGAAACGACGGGTTTCTGAAAAGCTTACTTACTGTCAATCCTCAATCGCTCCAACATCAGGCTTTCTTTTTGACGCAAACTTCGATCTGCCTACATTTGTTTAAAAAATTAAAAGCTAGGAATAAATTACAGATCCTACCAGAGCACTAACAAAAAGCTAAAAAAAACAGTTACGCTCTCTGAATCTCCTCAGAATCCTTACTGTTTCATTTAAGAAATGCATGACACTACTCGATTACTTATGGCACAGCGTAATATTTCCAACTAAGTAGGTGGATGCGCGAAAATGATTTTTTAAATTCGTTCCTCATTTCCTGCTGATATTTCTAGTATCGGTGATCATTTGGCAAATTATGAATAAAAATGGTGATATTGTTCTTCATTGATCATTAATTTTGATTTTTAAAATTGCAGAAGGATGTCAGGTGCAGCGGTGTAGCATTAAAATAAGTATTATGATCTGTAAGTATAGGCAAAATTGAAAGATAAATATGGTTGGGGATGGATTTCAGCTTCAAATAAATAATGAAACTGATATCACATCACATGAAGGAAATTCTAAGAAAGCAGAGGGAGGCAAAGTTGGATCCCAGGATGGGACTTGTGAGTCCAAGATTCCAAGTCAGCTATATTGTGCCTCGAGAGGCCTCTTGCTTAGTTTGCCGTAATTCCTCTGAGGTTTTGGTTCCTCTCTTTGTTTACAGGATGATATTATGCTACTAGGGTGCAACAAATAAACAATGAAAAAAAACACGAGAGAAGGTCAATCTAACCTTAAGCCTGCAGGAATTCCTTTCAACTAAAAGTATTTTCTTTATTCCGTAACAATCCGCAAGTGTTTGGGTCAGATATCCTCTACCGGCTCCAAATTCAACTACGGCAGGTCTCTTGTTAGCATATTCAGATGACACGACACCGTCTAACTTTGTAGGATTCTCCAACACCCCAAATTCTTCCAAGTTTCCAAGAATTGAGACTTGTTGCAGAACATGTTTCTCTTGAAAGGGTACATTCCTGAAATGTTCTACAACGATGTTAGTAACACCAAATTAGATTATAATTACATAGACATCATATGCATTCAAAGTACACAAAGATATAAACACTATACCTGTCTACTTCTTCTCTGTTCATCCATATCCCACAAGCTTCCGGTTCCTTAAATGACTCTCTTATATCAGAACATGTCGATACATAAACCGCCTCAATCTTTCTAATCAGCTCATAAAACTCAAACACGGTCATTTTATACACAGCATTCCTTTTCATCACTGATGTGATAATATCCTCGGACCCATTAACTAATGTACCCACCTCTTTCACATTTCCCAACACAGCATCCTCTTCTCTACCACTATTAATACCTTTTTTGTAAAAAGGTTGAAGCATCAAAGACTGTGCTTGCTTAAAAAATGGGCAGACTTTGATATGTGCTTCAACATTTTCACATAGTATTAAACTTTTCACACAACAAGAACAGACAATCAACAACAAAGTAAGAATCAGTATTGGGTTTTGCATCAAGAACAAATTTCCAAAAACAGATAATATATAAAGTCAAAATATTCATTAAGACAATTTATCAAACACTTGTCTACTGAGATTGAGAGACAGTAGAGTTCTTACTGAGATGGGTCAAGTGGGCAAGGGATTCTTTGAGCTTCGAACTTGGGGTTGTGATTTCCACAAAATCTACACACAGGGAGAATAGAGGTTAACACAAATACATAATGATGAAAGTGGAGGGACAGACATTGAGAGAGAGGTTCGAGTCTTACTGAGATTCATGGCTTCGGATGTTTGCACAGAACCGTTTCTTCCTGGGTAGCCAGAACGTACAACTTGAAGCTGATTTTTCCATAGTGTAATCTGAACAATCAAAACCAAAACCCTATTTTCCTAGCTGGTTTATTGGAATCGGAACGTGACCTGTTTTGAGTAGTTAAGCGAATGTAAGTTTTGGCTCACGCTCACCGAACAGAGAAATATGGGGACACTAAGCAGATCTACGGCTGCTGCTCCATCTAATGACAGGTTTTGGTCCATTTACTACATTTTGAATTATGTGACCCATTTTGAGAATTTTATATCAGAAGCAGAAATGTTTTTGTTTTTCTAGAATTCAGCCGAATTTTATTGCTTCACAAAAAAATAATTTTTTAATTTTTAGAAGTTATTTTGAAATTCGCTACCCAAATTTATTTACGATTTTAAATTTTTAGTTGTCATAAACAACTTTTCATAATTTATCCAAACAGGATGTGCTTCGGCCTCACCAGAAGTAGAAACCAGAAGCAAAATGTTTTTGCTTCACAAAAAGTTAATTTTGGGATTTTTTGAGGTCGTTTGAAATTCAATACCCAAATTCATTTCTGAGTTTTAAATTTTTAACTATTAGAAGTCAAAAAATAACTTTTGCAAACAGTTGTGCTTTTGCTTCTCCATAAGTAGAAGTCAGAAACAGAATATTTTTGCTTCAGAATAACTTAACTTTCTGTTTCCAAAAGTCATTCTAAAATTGTATACTCAAATTGACTTTTGACTGACTTTTATGTTTGTAGAAGTCAAAAACAACTTCTAAAGTGGTTATAAGCGGATTTATTTAGATCGGTAGATACGGAGTTACACATTAGATTTTGGGGTTCAAATTGCCATATTGGAGTCACACTCATAGCAAGTACACACAATGATAATAAGAAAAATAAATGATTGTTTGTGTATTAGCATCTGATATCATTTCATCTCATCTCATAAATTGGTGAGGTGTAGTAATACTAAGAACTCTCGTTCTATGTACATGCAATAGTTGATCAAGCCATATACTGCAAGGAAGTCACTATTTTATGCTCACAAATGCACGAGGGAACCACTTCGAGAATGCTCCGTTCATCAGTTTTACAATCAGAGAATACAATCCGTAGCAAGGGATGTGAATTAGGGCCTATAAGAAGTACCTGTAGATTACATTCTAGTTAGTGTTGGTAGGCGAATGCGGAATACATAGAAGAGCTGAAGTTCAATATGGATTTAGTGTTTTACCATAGAGGTGCCCATGGAATTGATAGATCTAGCAATGGGTAAGGCCACCTGGAAGAATAAATGAAACCAGCAATTCAATGAGAAGATGAACTTTTGCTTTGTTTGTTTCCTGATAATATGAAAACTCCTACCGCGTTTCGTTTAGCTTACCATGAAACACCACATGCGTGAATAACCCATTGGAAAATGACATATGTAGAACTGAATAGTATGAAATATGCAAGGCGAAACCACGGAAAGGGCTAGAAACAAGAAGCAAGTCAGAATCGCAATTTTATTGGATACAGAAAACTAGAATCGGGGTAAACCTTCTCCAGGTTTGACTGTTGTACTTACAAGGCTGTTGAGTGCGGCGTCAATGAGAAGAAACACAGCGTTAAGAGAATGCATACATCCCATTAACTGCCAAACAGAGGCCATTACACATGAAATTAGTGATATATGAGTTTTGAGTTGTAGGATTACTGCATTAGCTCTTGCATGATGCAGAACTCAAAGGTGATCAATTGGAGTCAAATCTATGCAAAGTGCAGCTCTTGCAAAAACTACATACTTCCTAGATAAGGAGGTTTAGGGTGTGCAGCACTATAATATGTTAATCTTAACTTCTCAACAAGGATTTAGCAATCTCACCAAGTTCAATTTGACCCTTTCAATGGAGAGAAATGGGACTATAAGAAACCAAAAGACGATATCTGTGAGGACCACAGCTCCTGCACAAGTCTGACAAGAGAAAGGTTGGCACCAGTTTTGAAGCAAAACCACCTAGTTAGCTTGCTAAGCAAAAATGTATTTCCATGGAAAAAAACGTTTAGGCAGGCTAACCTGATAGACTGTTTGCATCAGATATCCCCAAAATCCAGCAATTTCCTTGACGGCGTCCTGCTCATGGTAACTCTGCACTTTGACCGTAGCTCTGACTTTGTTTGCCCAAAAACTTATGGTTGTTTTGGATTTACTACTCTCTGCAATATTCGTTCCTACCGAACAATTTCTTCCATTGTTTTCGTTGACAGGTTTCCTCGAGTTCTCCCAACATCCTTGTGCTGATGTTATTGTGCCAAGCTATATGCAAAAATAAATGTTAGGTTCTGGAACTTGCTCATTAATCCAGAAGTACAGAAAATGTTAGACGGCCACACATACCGCGAAATAGATGATGACTAATATAAAGGTCCCCCTACATATCACTCACAAAAAGCACAATTAGATCATTGCAATTGCAGTGAATATAAACTGCATTGTAAATAGTTTATCCATTGCTTCACAAAATATTATATGAAGGAGAAGGAGAAGGAAAACATACTCAGTGTAATACAAAAACATTATTTTTCCGTGCACCTGGATGGCACAAGCCAGAAAACGAGCCATAATAATGAAAGATAAGAGCCGTGTAACCAGAAGCCACACAGGGTTAAGATTTCTCCAACAGCTTGTCCACAACTGGTAAGATCCTACATGATTAGGATGCGTCCACTCTGCACTGACATTTCCATTGTCTTCATCGGGTTGAGAATAGTAGGAATTACCTATAGGTACTATTATGGTGTTCTTAGTTAGTGGCAGGTCCACCCACTAAAGCCCAGTAACTGGAGGTCCATAATAAAAAGAAAACAATAAAATTGGACCCAAATTTTTAGTCTCTGGTCGATACACGTGCGGGACCTTTTCTGTGAATTTTTAAAATCACCGAAATACCCCTTCTCTATGAGGTTTATAATCAGTTTCATATTTCTACTAGAGCTGATTTTTTCAGATCCATTTTTTTCTCTCTTTCCTCTCGATGCAACTTCGAAATCTCGACATGGTTTTTGAAGATTGTTTTTGAAGATTGTTTGTTCCAGGTATGTTTTATAATCATCTTATTTGATTCTTTGTTAGTTTTTTTTTTTGATTTGTTTTTTCGACCGAATCATGAGGATCAAATCGATTTTCATGATGTTTTATGTTTTTTTTTTCCTTTTAGGTAATCGTTATAGATGTATTCCCAACTGATTTTGATGATTTATAGTTTTTTTATTAATTTATTAGTGTTTTAGATCGGCTTTGGTTTTGTTTTACTCATGGATTCATCACTTAATTCGTATGATTCAGCAGTACATATATGTCGTACTGAAAACTGCTGAATCAATTTTGTTATTAGTTATATTTTCATCACTTTTTGGTAATCGTTATAGATGTATTCCCAACTGATTTTGATGATTTACAGTTTTTTATTAATTTATTAGGTTTTAGATCGGCTTTGATTTTGTTTTACCCATGGATTCATCACTTAATTTGTATGATTCAGCAGTACATATATGTCGTACTGAAAACTGCTGAATCAATTTTGTTATTATTTATATTTTCATCATTTTTTTTTGTTTGATCCAGAAGTATATATATGAGATACTAAAATAAAAGTGTTTTGATTATATTTTTTTCGTTGATTCATTAAATTATACTGAAATATGTGTTTTGATTCGGTTATATCCAGAGTTTTTCCACTGGTTTTGGGTTCGATCCATTAATACGTATATGTAATACCGAAATATGTGCTTTGATTATGTTATATTCATCGATTCATCAATTTTTCTTTACATGCAGTTGATTTTTAGTTCATGAATACGCAGTAAGTATATGACGTACTGATAGAACTTCTTCTGATTCTGTTTTATTCAGAGTTTTGACACTTTTTTTGTTTGATCCATGAGTACGTATGCAAAATACTGAAATATGTGCTAGTTTTTATAGCTTTTTACTTTGTTTATCACCAGTACATATATGGAGTACTGAAACAACTGCTTTGATTTTGTTGTATTCACTTAAAGTTATCATCTAGCAGTACATACATCGAATACTGACTTATGAATTCATTGAATTGTTGCAGGTGTTGATATCAGTATGAACGCCCATTTGAATGCAGTGAAACTGATATTAAAAATTAAAATCCAGTGAAATTGGATCGCCTGAGTGTGAGGTTAAACTGATATGTACTCAAATTCTGTAAGCAATATAACATATATGTACTCAATTTATGTAAGCAGTGCAGCAGACATGTACTCGAATTTATAAGCAATGTAGCAGATATGTACTCGATATAATAAGGTTGTAAGTAGTGCAACAAATATTTACTCGAATTTATAAGCAACAAATATATTGTCGAATTTGTAAGCAGTGCAGCAGATATGTACTCGAATTTATAAGCAGTGTAGTATAGAAGATACATATTCAAATTTGTAAGCAGTGCAGAAGATATGTACTCGAATTTATAAGTATATAAGATATGTATTCAAATTTGTAAGCAGTGCAGCAGATATGTACTCAATATAATAAGGGTGTAGACACAGACACGTTTGGTAGTAGAGGCTATTATGGTCATTTCAATGTTTTCAATTAATTTTGGACCTCCAGATAAAAGAAAATTCCGGTTGGACCCTACTATAAATAACTATATGGGCCCAGGACCAACCAAAAATTTTTCCAAACCAATAATAAGCTCTCATATTTCATTGAACATTTTCTTGTATCATCATTCTCTTCATGGCGCAGGAGCATCCATATGGCAGCAAAAATAGAGCCGATTACAACGATGAAGCACAGAAGGTCTTACCAGTGAATTAGTACTGTCATGGATACTACTCTAGAGGATATCTAAACGTTGAACCCTAAAATTTAGAGATCAGAGTGTGATCATAAACTCTCATATGGTGAAGGTTAGTGTTTAAGCTGTTGACTAGTGAGTGAGTGATGAACAAAGAAAAGCTTAGTTGAGCTAGTTGGTGTGGACTATTAGGTTTGGTTGTTTTTGGAGCTAATACTTTAGTTGGTCCATCCCCATGGCATTAAAAGGCCAAGAGGGTCAATGTTTTCAGTACAAGTTGGATTTAACTGTGAGCCTTCTTGGAAGAGAAAAGGAGTTGCTAACATCTGCCCCTCCACAATATAACCGGTTTGTAGTAAAAGAAGAAAAAAAATTGGCAATACAAACTGCTAGAGATAAAAATAAATAAATTAGATCTTCTCCTAACCCACCACCAAATTACCTAACTTTCAACTGTAGGAGAAAAAGGGTTCCTAACATCTGCCTCCCCCGATCCAACCTATTTGTATTAGCCCAGCTGGTACGGAGACTAAACTTGGCTGAGCTTTACCCAAAGGAAAAATAATTTGGCAATACAAAATACAAAACCAGAACTTCACTTTGCTTTACCCCAAGAATTCTTGTTTGTTTGCCCAACAACTACCAAGGGTTTTGGTTGATCAGTGATTACGCCAGATACCTTCACTGGTTTACCAATTGAACTGATTCTAAAACTCAAATTGGCATCCAAAACAAGGAGAAAACTGTTCATCATTCAGTGTTAGCTCAAATATACTCACATTGTCTTACACACCATTCTCCACCTGCTGGTAAGTTGAGTTTATTTGTCTCGGCTCATGTCTACATGGGTGATAGCTTTTGTTCAATATGTCCCTTGGTGGACTACGGTTACCTTCACTCTTGAAGGTTGCAGTGGCAGTGGATGGAGAAACCTTAGAAAGTTCTATCATAAATTTGACACAGGAAGGATATCACCAATACGGGTCTTTGCGAAATTGGAGGGACATTACAAACATGATCATTGTCTTTGATTTGGCTGGATTCTGTACTCACTAGTCATTGGATTGGAGTTTTGAGTTTAAATTTCACGACAATAGTACCATTAGCATTTACCAAGAGTGTCAGTTACAACTATCTCAATATTTATGAATTCAACTCCATATAGGCTTATGGATTCTGAGGAGCAAATGCATCAGGTTTTAGTATTCCCTCACAAGAACACCTTCCTATCACTGAAAGAATATACAAAAGTGATTAATCCCAGTCTATGCTCAATAGTTGATCAAGCCATGAACAGCAAGGCTCTATGGTATGCTCACAAATGCACGAGGGAACCACTTTGAGAATGCTCCAATCTTTAGTACTACGATCACAGCATACAATCCGTAGCAAGGGAACTAAATTAGGGCCAGGCAGAAGTACCTGTAGATAAAAATTGTAGTGGGTGTAGGAGCGCGAAAGCAGAATATATAGAAGAGCTCAAGTTCAAGAGGGATTTAGTGTTTTACCATAGAGGTGCCCATGGAGTTGATAAATCTAGGAATGGGTAAGGCCACCTGGAAAAAAGAAATGAAACCATCAATTCAGCGAGACGATAAGCTTTTGCTTTGTTTGTCTCCTGTTAAGATGAAAACTCGCTGAGGTGTTTTGTTACTTACCATGAACCACCACATGCGCGAAGGATCCATAGGAAAATGCCGTAAGTACAATTGAATAGTAAGAAATATGCAAATCGAAACCACGGAAAGGGCTACAAACAAGTAAGTCAAGTCATTATCACAGTTTTATTAAATATACTCCAGATTTGAGTGAACCTTCTCCAGATTTGACTGTTATACTTACAAGGCTGTTGAGAGCGGTGTCAATAAGAAGAAACACTGCATTAAGAGAATGCATACATCCCATTAACTGCCAAAAAGAGGTCATTACACTTGAAATTAGTGATATATGAGGTTTGAATTGTAGGTTTACTGCATTAGCTCATGTAGATACTACATACATCCTAGATAACGAGGTTTACGTGTGCAGCTCTTTAATGTATACATATGTTAATCTTATACTTCTCACCAGGTTCAATTCGATTCCTGCAACAGCGAGAGATGGGACTATAAGAAACCAAAAGATGGTACGCGTAAGTATCACAGCTCCTGCACAAGTCTGGCAAGAGAAGTATTCCTCGAATTAATGTGTTGGCAGCCTAACCTGATAGACTGTTTGCATCAGATATCCCCAAAAGCCAGCAATTTCCTTGACATTGTCCTTCTCATGATAACTCTGCACTTTGACCATTTTCATTTCGGATTTGCTACTCTCCGCCATATTCGTTTTTACCAAATTATTTTTTCCATTGTTTTGGTTGACAGGTTTCCTCGAGTTCTCCCAACATCCTTGTGCCGATGCTATTGTGCCAAGCTATATGCAGAAATGAATGTTAGATGCGGGAAGTTGCACTTTGATTCTGAAGTACAGAAAATGTTAGACAACACATACCGCGAAATAGAAGACGACTAATGCAAAGGTCCACCTATGTATCACTCACGAAAAGCATAATTAGAGCACAGGTAGTGTCACAGAATATCATATGAAGGAGAAGGAAAAGGAAAACATACTTGGTGTAGTACAGAAACACTGTTTTGCCATGCAGCTGGATGTCCCAAGCCAGAACACGAGCCATAATAACGAAGGATAAAAACCGTGTAACCAGAAGCCATACAAGGTTAAGATTTCACCTACAACTTGTCCACAACTGATTGGATCTAACATGATTCGGTTGAGTCCAGAGCCGATCCAGAGTCCGAGAGGGCCCTGTGCGAAAAATTTTTTTGGGGGCCCTCTTACAAGGTACAATTCTTTTTTATGGATAATTTTGTAACGACAATAATATTAATTATCAGTATTTATTTGTAAATATAGATATCTTTCTTTAATACTTATTTGGAAATTAAAAATATGTGGTGCACTAAAAAGAACGGACTTGTTAACGCATACTCCAGAAAACAAATGAAAGCAATATGATTTTTTGGTGAGGACGAAAATAAAATTCAATTAAAACAATATTTTAATTAAAGCAGCAGATCACAATCAGTTCAGTGGATCGAGTACTTTAGTTTTATCGCTAGGTCGAAGTATATAAGTGATTTTTGTATAATTTTAACCATTTTTTGGGACCATGGTTTTTTTGGGGACCATGGTTCTATTTTGGGTATAGACATTGGAAGTAATTCTAGGTCACCCCTTATCTAGACATTTATTTAATACCTAATCTACCCTCCTAATTAATTTTAGGTTATGATTAGTGAAATGATTTAGTTAAAAAACAATTAATGAGATTAAATTAAAAGATGGGTTTATTATTAGTTGAGTGAATTTTTATGAGTAGAATTTTTGTGAGATTAGAGGTAGAGAAGATGAATGAGAAAAACATGAAAAATGAAATTTTTTTCCAATTCACCCAATTTGAGTATTCAAGTGATGAATCTGATTCTTCATCTCCATCCTCTAATACTATATTTGTAAATCTTCAAAATGATCCGCATTTGGCTTATTCCTTAGATGGTGATTGTATTGTTCAAGAAGAAACTCAAGGTGAAACTCAAGATGAAAATGATGGATTTTATCAACCACAACCGGAAGATGAGTATTTGGGTAAACAGGTACGATGCAAACTTAGATAATGTATCATAATTTTCCGAGAAATCATAATTTTCCAACTGATTGCGAACTTTTCGGTTACATTATGTGAAGAACATGTAACCGAACTCCCCTGAAGGTGTAGTTCGGTTCCTTTGTGAGGATGAACAAGTAACCGAACTCATCTGAAGGTGCTGTTCGGTTACTTGATCCAAAAACGCAGGTTACCGAACTCCATATCAATGGAAGTTCTGGCATTCAACGTTATGTTCGGTTGGTTCGCAACTAACCGAACTTTACGTACAAAATAATTTGATATAAGTGCATAAGGTTCGGTTGAATCGCGAACTGGATGCTTCTGCGATCCAACCGAACTCTAGAGTATAAAAAAAATTCTTTCTATGTTTTTAACCCTAGAGTTCGGTTACATGGAGGTTTTACAATTTTTTTGTGAAACAAACGAACTCTCTTCCTTTTCTTTGTTCGGTTACTGTCCAAATTACTTAACAAACCGAACCTGTAGTTCGGTTTCCACGATAAAATTTTCATGTAACCGAACTTATTTGTGATTTCTTGTAGATAATACCAATGCATGATCAACCTTATGTGATTGGTATGTTGTTCGAAGATACATCTCATCACTATGCTAATGAGTTAGAATTTGACTCACCTATTGATGTGAAGAATAAGGCTAGAGAACATGCCAAGAGAGTGAATTGCGTCTTGGTTTGTAATGGGAAAGAAAGCAACACTCGTCTAGAAATGGTTTGTGAGAGAAGTGGAGATCCCGAAGCTAGTCACAAGAGGAAGGGTTATGAGTATAAAGGAAAGATGAATAGGAAGAACACAACGTGCTCAAAGGAAATCAAATGTCCGTTCAAGCTTGTGTTTAGCAAGAGGAAATCAACAAAGAAATGGTTTCTTACTATGGATAAGGTGGTAGGTAGTCATAACCACCCTCGTCCGCATGATCTTGAAGGGCATGCAATGGCCGCAAGGCTCACTCCTCGAGAAATGGAAAAAGTATCCGAGTATAGGAAATTGTGTGTTCCACCTTCCACAATGCTTCGCTTATTAAAGCAAGATAACCCGAGAAATGTATCATCTTTGTCCACCATTTACAATGCAATTGAGACGATTAAAAGGAATGAATGGAACAATAGAAAAGTTATGCAACAATTGTTTTTTCGGCTCAAGAGAAAGGCTACGCGGTTCAAAAGAAGGTAGGTCCGGAAGAAGAAATAACTCATCTCTTCATTGCCCATCCAAAGTGTGTTCAATTGGATCAATCCTTCCATGGAGTTCTTATAATGGACTGCACTTACAAGACAAACAAATACGAGATGCCATTGTTGAACATTGTTGGTCGTACGTCGACGAAGTCACCGTTTACCGTTGCTTTTTGTTTTCTAAAGGACGAGCAAGAACCAAGTTTCACTTGGGCGTTACAACAAATGAAGGGGATCTACCGAGATGATGAGATCCCCGGGGTTATCATGACGTACAATGACGTAGCATTGATGAAAGCAATAGAGAAAGTCTTCCCATTAGCACATAATATGCTTTGTACATTTCATATATGGTGCAATATGATGAATAGGCTCAAATTTTTCCACCTAAGAGGAAAGGATTGGAAGATATTAGTAAGCTACCGGTTGATAAACAAGAGGAAGCCAAAAAGAAATTCGATAAAGAATACACCATAAATCACGCTAAATGGGTTGCCTTCTCCGGGCATTGACTTGGTCTCTCACCGAAGAAGAGTATTATCTTAATCTTGCCGAATTTAGACAACATTGGTCTAGCCCCGAATATCCGGAGGATATAATAACGTATGTGGTGCAACAATGGTTGGAACCGCACAAAGAGCACTTTGTTTATGATTTTACCAATAACTATAAACATTTTGGAAATCAAGCGACAAGTTTGGTAGAATCCGCTCACCACCGGTTGAAGAAAAATATCTTTGGGTGTGTCGATAATTTTGTGGTTGTGTTCAACGCAATGGAGAGTTACTTTAACCGCGATATTGAGAGAATTAAAGAGAAGTTCCAAAAAAGCCGCATATTTAAGTACAAAAGGATTGTAGAAAAGGGTGGTAACATCAAGAATATGGAGGACCTTCGGTTATTCAAGGGACTCCACTATAATTTTTCACATGCATGCATCAAGAGGTTAATGATTGAGGTGAATTTGATTGATATATGGGGAACAAAGCCGGAAGAGGTGTGTGTTTGCAACATGATGAAGTCTATGGGGCTCCCTTGTCTCCACATGATAGCTAAGTATGAACATGGCATAATCCCTTTATGCGATATTGATCCACATTGGCAACACTTAAGTTTTGTCCCTCCTCCAAAGGGTGGTGTCGGTGAAGAGTTTGGTGACAATGAAATGGGAAGAGCAGTTATCGAAAAATACCGAAACATGAACAAACTCGAAAGGCAAATATTTTGGGATGACATGCGGCCTATCGTTTTCCCGCACACTTCGGAGAATGTTCAAGAACCTAGTAAAGGCAAAGGAGGAAGAGATAGGCCAAAAACCAAAGAAACAAAAAAACAAGTTAGAGAATATGCAAAGATATTGTCTAAGAAGGCAAGTGAAATGGCTCCTTTTACTAGAGATCCTTGTGGGCATGAGTATACAGCGGCGAAGTACCACGAAGATTCGAAGAAAAGGGGAAGGAAAATTATTGAAAAAGGCGAGTCAAGTGAACGAGATATGAAGAAAAAAGGACCGATGATACGCTCTCAACCTACTCCGTCGAAACCGAGGCAACCAAGTCTTGATGATAAAAGATACTTGGAAGGTACAAAACCTCTTGATGATAAAAGGTACTTGGAAGACCTACCTCCTTACATTAGAGATTACGTAATATCCACCCATGACGTCCCTCCGGATGGTAATTGCGGTTTCCATGTAGTCGTACAACAAATAGGGCCTTTTACTCAAGGTGCCAAGCTATATAATGATAATCAAATCACTTATTTTCGTCAAAGGTTGATGATGAAACTAAAGAATAAACCGGAATTTTACAAGACAATGTTGGCCGATGGCGATGCTAGTTTAGGTGTGCCACTTGTTAGGTTTCAAATTCGTCTCCACGGGGCCGATCCAATCACAAGGGATTATTGGATGTCAATGCCGATATGTGGGCACTTAATCGCCGAGGCTTTCAATTGTGTAGTGCACTATTTTTCAAAAGGTGGTAGTTTCACATACACTCCCAAAACAACCATATGTGTCGAGAAACTTAGACATAGGAGAGTGGTGATTGTGTTTTTTAACAACAACCATTTTATAGGCCTCCGATTAAAAGACAATTGTCCATTGCCACCGATATGCGGGTGCTCTTATTGGTCGGGATTTAACCCCGACACAATGTTGGGTTGGTGCATAAGTATGAAAATAACATGGAGATGTGGAAAGCTTTGGAGGAATCGGAAAAAATCATACACGGATATGCAGTATCCCTTGGGGATGATTAGATTTACCCTTGGCTAGAATATATGTATGCTTTTGAATATCATGTGAATGAAACATTGTGTTTCTTGGTATTTGGTCTTATGTATGCTTTGAACCTCAACATAAGAATGAAACATTGTGTTTTTTGGTATTTGGTCTTAATTTTGTGTTATTTGCTTGAGTTGGCATGTTTTCATTTATGTTCATTTAACTTTAGTTTGGTTTGTTCTATAACTTTCCCAAAAGTTCAATAGTTAACTAAAGTAACAACACCAAAAAAACAAACAAAAGTGCAGGAAATTTCTAAAGCTAAAATTACATAACATTTAATATCCGAAACGCGTTACGAAAAAATGCACAAGGATGCGGAAATGATCTTCATACTTGAAATTCTTTCTCTTCCATCTTCGCCATTCATTCTTTGTTGTTAAAACAATGTCCTCGTATGTTTCACCTCTAAGTCGATACCGCCTTACAATCCGAAACATAGCCATAAATTCCAAAACTCTCTCTTTAATCTTATCAAATCGGAGTACCAAAGCTATATGATCACGGTTATGAGGGTTTTCTGTGTCGGAGATGAATTGCTCATGAATTTTTCCGCAATAAGTTTGACTCATAATACCATTCATTCTTCATTCTTAATCCCTCTTTGGATAGTATAATCTGTAGTTTCTACAAAGAGAGAGATCTTCATCTAGAGTAAATTTAGCCCTAATTTCTGCCATTTTCAGAAGATTTTGAGACAAAATGCTAACTATGGGACACATATTTATACCACTGAGGTGTATAACGGCTATAAAAATAGCAGTTACTTGAAATTTGTGTCATCCAAATTTCAAAACAGAGAGTTCGGTTATATAGGAAATACATCGATATAACCGAACTCAGCTACACAAAAAAATCCAAAACATCCAGGATAAGGTTCGGTTACCTGGTATTATCTTGCAGGTTACCGAACAAACAAGAACAAAAATAGGTTTTTTAGCTCCTCAGTTCGGTTACCTGGTACTATTTTGCAGGTAACCGAACCTTATCCTATATGTTTTGGATTTTTTTGTGTAGCTGAGTTCAGTTATATCGATGTATTTCCTATATAACTGAACTCTCTGTTTTGAGTTGTTGTTTTTTAAAGGAATAAGGAAGGGGTTCGGTTACATTTTAGTTTTCAAAACCTTTGCGAACCAACCGAACTGTGATGGAAAAGTTCGGTTATTTATGAACTCAACATAGTGGCCAAAACAACATAGTTCGGTTAGATTTGAGTTGTTGTTTTCTTAAAGGAATAAGGAAGGAGTTCGGTTACATTTTAGTTTTCAAAACCTTTTCGAACCAACCGAACTGTGATGGAAAAGTTCGGTTATTTATGAACTCAACATAGTGGCCAAAACAACATAGTCGGTTAGATTTGAGTTGTTTTTTTCTTAAAGGAATAAGGAAGGAGTTCGGTTACATTGTAGTTTTCAAAACCTTTGCGAACCAACCGAACTGTGATGGAAAAGTTCGGTTATTTATGAACTCAACATAGTGGCCAAAACAACATAGTTCGGTTAGATTTGAGTTGTTGTTTTCTTAAAGGAATAAGGAAGGAGTTCGGTTAAATTGTAGTTCTCAAAACCTTTGCGAACCAACCGAACTGTGGTGGAAAAGTTCGGTTATTTATGAACTCAACATAGTGGCCAAAACAACATAGTTCGGTTAGATTTGAGTTGTTGTTTTCTTAAAGGAATAAAGAAGGAGTTCGGTTACATTGTAGTTTTCAAAACCTTTGCGAACCAACCGAACTCTGATGGAAAATTTCGGTTATTTGTCAACTCAACAAAACAACATAGTTCGGTTAGATTTGAGTTGTTGTTTTCTTAAAGGAATAAGGAAGGAGTTCGGTTACATTTTAGTTCTCAAAACCTTTGCGAACCAACCGAACTGTGGTGGAAAAGTTCGGTTATTTATGAACTCAACATAGTGGCCAAAACAACATAGTTCGGTTAGATTTGAGTTGTTGTTTTCTTAAAGGAATAAGGAAGGAGTTCGGTTACATTTTAGTTTTCAAAACCTTTTCGAACCAACCGAACTGTGATGGAAAAGTTCGGTTATTTATGAACTCAACATAGTGGCCAAAACAACATAGTCGGTTAGATTTGAGTTGTTTTTTTCTTAAAGGAATAAGGAAGGAGTTCGGTTACATTGTAGTTTTCAAAACCTTTGCGAACCAACCGAACTGTGATGGAAAAGTTCGGTTATTTATGAACTCAACATAGTGGCCAAAACAACATAGTTCGGTTAGATTTGAGTTGTTGTTTTCTTAAAGGAATAAGGAAGGAGTTCGGTTACATTTTAGTTTTCAAAACCTTTTCGAACCAACCGAACTGTGATGGAAAAGTTCGGTTATTTATGAACTCAACATAGTGGCCAAAACAACATAGTCGGTTAGATTTGAGTTGTTTTTTTCTTAAAGGAATAAGGAAGGAGTTCGGTTACATTGTAGTTTTCAAAACCTTTGCGAACCAACCGAACTGTGATGGAAAAGTTCGGTTATTTATGAACTCAACATAGTGGCCAAAACAACATAGTTCGGTTAGATTTGAGTTGTTGTTTTCTTAAAGGAATAAAGAAGGAGTTCGGTTACATTGTAGTTTTCAAAACCTTTGCGAACCAACCGAACTCTGATGGAAAATTTCGGTTATTTGTCAACTCAACAAAACAACATAGTTCGGTTAGATTTGAGTTGTTGTTTTCTTAAAGGAATAAGGAAGGAGTTCGGTTACATTTTAGTTCTCAAAACCTTTGCGAACCAACCGAACTGTGGTGGAAAAGTTCGGTTATTTATGAACTCAACATAGTGGCCAAAACAACATAGTTCGGTTAGATTTGAGTTGTTGTTTTCTTAAAGGAATAAGGAAGGAGTTCGGTTACATTTTAGTTTTCAAAACCTTTTCGAACCAACCGAACTGTGATGGAAAAGTTCGGTTATTTATGAACTCAACATAGTGGCCAAAACAACATAGTCGGTTAGATTTGAGTTGTTTTTTTCTTAAAGGAATAAGGAAGGAGTTCGGTTACATTGTAGTTTTCAAAACCTTTGCGAACCAACCGAACTGTGATGGAAAAGTTCGGTTATTTATGAACTCAACATAGTGGCCAAAACAACATAGTTCGGTTAGATTTGAGTTGTTGTTTTCTTAAAGGAATAAAGAAGGAGTTCGGTTACATTGTAGTTTTCAAAACCTTTGCGAACCAACCGAACTCTGATGGAAAATTTCGGTTATTTGTCAACTCAACAAAACAACATAGTTCGGTTAGATTTGAGTTGTTGTTTTCTTAAAGGAATAAGGAAGGAGTTCGGTTACATTTTAGTTTTCAAAACCTTTGCGAATCAACCGAACTCTGATGGAAAAGTTCGGTTATTTGTCAACTCAACATAGTGGCCAAAACAACATAGTTCGGTTAGATTTGAGTTGTCGTTTTCTTAAAGGAATAAGGAAGGATTTCGGTTACATTGTAGTTTTCAAAACCTTTGCGAACCAACCGAACTTAGCAACACAAAAACTACCATATTTTTTTACCTCCACAGTTCGGTAACCTGGTATTATTTCACAGGTAACCGAACAAACAAGAATTAACGAGTTCGGTTACCTGCAACATAATACCAGGTAACCAAACCTTCTCCTGGATGTTTTGGAATTTTTTGTGTTGCTGAGTTCGGTTAATTGACCAAATATGCGAAACAACCGAACCTTTGGATTATCAAGTTCGATTCTTTGTGCAATTTAGTCAAATAACCGAACTTCCTAATAGCCAAACACATTTGAGTTTAAAATATCCAAATAACAAAACTAATAGTTCAAAATTTCCTAATAGCCAAACTTCCTAATTTCCAAACGAAACACATATAAGTCAAATAGCAAAACTAATCCAAATCATATGTTATACTAATATATAAGTCTTCCAAACGTAAGGAAACAAACTACCAAATCCGCAATAAAAAAGTCTTCCAACCGTAAAAAAACATAGTACCAAATCCAAAATAAGTTTTCTAAACATAAGAAACCAAAGTACTAATTGTTGCAATCACTCATTTATCACGACCACTTCGTGAAACTTTTCTACTTTTGCGTTTAGGAGCTATAGGTCTTCCTTCATCACTAGGAGTGTCATCTCCACTGCTTTGTTGTTGAACCATCCGACTTGAACCTTCCCCTTCTCTTTGACTCCTCTTCGACGGCATGGTCTGGCTTGGATCAACCTGGCTTGTATCGACAAGGTCAGGATTAAAAACATTAGTCCATTGGTTGTATAGGTCTGTTTGTTGTCGAGTGTCCATCGGCTCTCCACTCCGGATTTTTGCCATCATTTTCTTCAACAACTTAGCACTTGCCTTCACCTTTTCTCATCAAAAACACAAGTAACTATTATTTTTCAATACTTTTTAACATTTTGAAAAACAAAAATAACAGTAAATATCTTACCGCAGAATTCCACAAGGTCAAGGCCTCATCACCACATTTAGGGGTATCCTTCATAGCCTTCTTAGCCTCTTTCTCCATTGTCGTCACCTTTGCTTTATTGGGACGGGCCTGTTGGACACTGTTTATTACACGAGGATGAGATATATGTTCATGCCATTCCAAATAACCATCGTCAGCGGCATTTGGCTCATCATACGTATCTTCTACCTCTCCGACTGGAATAAGATAATCCCCAGAGTTGTTCCAGTGGTCCACTGATGGAGGAGGATCGTATTTGGGGGTGAAATTCATCTCGATGTTCTTAGTTCCGACCTTCTTCACCTTGAAGTTGAATCTTTCCACTTGTGGTACACTTTGGACACAAGAAAGTTGCCTAAGTACTCTTCGAGGATTATACATCGTACAACCCCCAGGATAAAACAACGGACCATTATAACCCGCAACAGCTGAGAAATGAATAACATCATCATCCTCCACCTCATCATCTGATGCAATTCTGTAAGGATGGAAAACCACATCTTCCACTGTTAACTTATCCAATGTCTCCCTCAACTCCCACACCTTTTTTTCCTTTTTCTTTTCTTGAGCGTTCAAAAATTCATATTTACCAGCCGTGGGTTTCCCATATGGCCAAGGAGAGTGAGCATTAGCTAATTGCAGTTTAGGGACGTGGTCATACACCCAAACCTATGAGAAGAGGCAACAAATAATACATAGGAAATATGATTAATAACAATACACATTCATTCACTTATATATTGAAACACACAAACGATAATTTAACGGGGTAACTGAACAAGGGTGTATAAGCCTCCAAAATATAGACACCTAAGCCTCGAAGCTTTTCTGAGTTCCGCAAGAACGAATGAAAGAACCGCAGTGCCCCAAGAATAGTTGTTCACCTGATCCAAGGGGTCCAACAGCTGGAGGTAATGAGCATTTACCACGTGGCCTGAAGTGTCAGGGAAAAATATGGTTCCAAGTTGATATAACAAATAAGCAGTCACATGGTGCTTAATCTTCTCCTCTGTCATCACCAACTTTCCTTTAGAAACCAAATCTTTCGTTCCCAGAAAACTCATCAAACAAGGTTTTGAGCTTGATCTTTTTCAACTTCTTCTTGTACGTGCGGTCTTCCTCAAACTCATTATACTCATCACCTTCCTTAGGCTCTTTGTTAGATCGCCTAAACTCATATTGTGCCTTTCTATCGCTCCACCCTAGACACCTTTCGACTAACTGTTCAAGAAGTTCATAACTCATCGAGGGAATGTAGCCATCTTGAACACTTGTTCCTATAATTGGTAGGGTTGTGATTCTAAAACAATCATCCGGAGTTATTGTCATCTCACCAAAAGGTAGATGAAAGGTATCCGTCTCTGGATAATACCTCTCAGCAAATGCAGAAACAGTGACAACATCAAATTTTTGGTGTGCATGTTGTATCCCGTTCCATAGCACACAATCAAATACCGCCAAGCGGACCTCATCACACTCATTTTCTATTTTTCAAACCTTGTTCTTCTGACGTTTCAAAACACGAACAGCATTTTGATGATCCTTAAAAAACAACATCATATCTTATATGCTAACATATATAGAAAAAAACAATATATGACAAAATATAATAAAATGACTGAGAAATCTAAATTTTGATGGTTAAGATTGAACCATACCTTTGTCGCAAAGATCTGGGCATCCCATGAGTGTTTGTATCCCATCAATACCTCCCCGCCATATCTTGGAGTACCATAAGTTGGATTCTTTGGCGGCAAACACAAATCCTGCTTAGGAATGTATGAATATCTAGCAGAAGGATTTTTAGGCGCCTTTTTAGGTCTCTTGACCACTATTTCCTCTTGCTCCTCTTCATCTGATTCCTCCTCTGATTCATCATCATCCTTATCTCCATTCTTGTCTCCTTCTTCCTCATCATCAACATCCTCATCATCGCCACCCCCATTTCCATCTCCTTGAGCTGGTTCATCTTCTCCACCTTGATTGTGTTCTTGAGTGCCAATCTCTTCCACAATCTCTTCATTTACTTGTTCGATTACGTTGTAATCGCCACCCTCATTTCCTTCTCCCTGAGCTGGTTCATCTTCTCCAACTTGATTGTGTTCTTCAATGCCAATTTCTTCCACAATCTCTTTATTTACTCGTTGGATTACGTCGTCGACATTATCTCTATTGACACCATCTTGGATGACAACACCTGGTAATGACCCACGTCCATGCTTAACATATCTGGTTCCACGTTTACGAGCATCTAAATGTATATCGCCTCGAGGCGTGGGAGTTCTCAGCTCTTCCGGTAAAGGTTGCTTTGATTTTGAACATTTTTGACCTCTACCATTAATCAAGAAAACAAAAGATATTAGCTTATCGGAACAAAACAATCAAACAAGAGTAAATGGATAAGATAAGATAAGATAAATAGATGAATTAATCATTAAGCCAAGTAAAAGTCTAGAACTATAAGGGTGGAGTTCGGTTATTTTCCATTTTTTGCGAACCAACCGAACTGTGTTGGGAGAGTTCGGTTATTTATGAACTCAGCATAGTGGCCAAAACAATACAGTTCGGTTAGTTTCCCTTATTTCAAATAAGGGAGAAGTTCGGTTAGTTTCCCTTATTTCAAATTTTATGCGAACCAACCGAACTGTGTTGGCCGAGTTCGGTTATTTAGTAACTCAACATACTGGCCAAAACAACACAGTTCGGTTAGATTGGATTTGTTGTTTTTTATTTTCGTAATAAGGGTAGAGTTCGGTTACATTGTAGTTTTCAAAACTTTTGCGAAACAACCGAACTTAGTTGGATAAGTTCGGTTATATGAGTACTCAACATAGTGGGAAAAAAAATACAGTTCGGTTAGACAGAGGAGTTGTTTCTTCTTTTGGGAATAGGGTAGAGTTCGGTTACTTTGTAGTTTTTAAAACTTTTGTGAAACAACCGAACACAGAGTTCGGTTACGTAGTTTTAAACCCAAAGCAACCGAACTGTTCTTCGTGTTCTTCGTTTACAGGGAGTTCGGTTAGTACACTAGGTTTTTTGGAAAATCGACCTAACCGAACATGGCTCTGTAACATAGTGTTAAAACCCTATTTTGATGATTTCTATTCGATTCAAGCAATCAAAATCAAATTAAAGTGAAGGGTTTGTTGTAAAATACCTCCGGAGTGGTCCCATGGCAAAATCAGGTTGCGGCGGACGTCTTTTATACTCGATGATGCGTTTAGGTTGCGGTTCAACTTCTTCAACAATTTCACCCGGGATATTTGCTAGATGCCCTAATGGGGGACCTGTTCCTGGTAATCGATTGGTACTCTTGCGACGAACCATTCTTATATTTGATTGATTAATCGACGATGAAAATTTTGTGAATCGACGATTAATCGATGATGGAGAGTTTGCAACGAAGAAGAAGAGAGGAATAGGTTCTCTGCGTTTTTGTTTGTTTTTTTTTTTTTACATTAGACCTAATATATCACGGTTAGGATTAGTATTAGGGTTAATGTTAATTAGGTTAAGGATAAATTAGTAAACTTACTAAGTAGGATTAGTCTTAGGACATCCCTTATCATTGTAGGGTGGGTGGCCTAATAAGACCATGGTCCCCAAAAAATCGTTCTATTGTAATGAGTAAGAATTTTTTTGGGCCCTCAACAGAGCTAGGCCCTGCGCGGTCGCACGGCCTGCACACCCTCAGGCCCGGCTCTGGTTGAGTCCACTATGAAGTGATGACATTTCCTTTGTCTTTGTCAGGTTGAGGAACCAATAAGCTCTCATATTTCGTTGTACATTTTCTTGTATCATCATTCTATTCATGGCGCAAGAGCATACATATGGAAGCAAAAATAGAGATGACAACAATGAAGAAGCATATAACATCGTTACTACCGTCATGGATACAATTGTTTCTTGAAACTCAGTTAAAAAAAATTAGAGATCGGAGATGGATCTGTCTATATGACTAGTGAGTGATGAACAAAGAACAGCTTATTTGAGTTAGTTGGTGGTAAGGTAGGACTATCAGTTGTACTTTTAGAGAAAGACAAGTACAAAATTTCACCACTTCGTTGGTCCATCCCAATGACACTAAAAGGCCAAGAGTGTCCATATTTTCAGTGCAAGTACAGGAGATCAGAGGATCGAATCCTCCTGCATTAGAATTAGAGTATATCGCTGAGTTTTGGACGAAGGAAATAAAAATTGGCGATACAAACTTCTAGGTTAAAAAGCATTACTGCACTATGTTTTTCAATTTCTGATTTGGGAAAATAAATAATCTAAATGCATAACAAAAAAGCAGGAACATCAAATAAACCATAAACAAACTCCATATATCTCCAAAATAACATTGTTAACCATCAAGACATTCTTTAACCACCAACTAACTCAAATAAGTTAAGGATCACATAATTGCTAAAAGTGGTTAACGATCCCAATAGAGAGTATTACTAAAAATAACATTATCTCAATCACTTCCTCTCCCAGCCCCTGATTCTTAATCAACCACGACTTCACATCTTTTACCCAAAATCAAGCTACCATTCATCATAGATTTTGGAAATGGACAATTTCTTTGGTGGTCTAAAACCAGTTTCAATGAAGCATATTGCTAACGGCATCTGGTACATCTTAGCTTGGATTTCAGTAATGCAATTCTCTTCTTGTTGGACGGAACCAACACTTTACCATGTTTAGTTAACTCATTAATCACTGTGTCGACATCCTTGAAAAACTCACTTGTGTTTTTGTTGTAAACCCAAGCATCGGGTGTTGAAATAAAGTCCTGTGACAGGACATGCATGTGCACTTGATGCATTGTTTGTCTACCGTGAAAGCCTAACCGGACAGCCTGGTGAGGTTTGTCTTCCAAGTACCTTTGCGCTAGTTCTGTTCCTTCATATCTCATCCTTCGTAATAGTGGTATATCGCACCGTCTTAAATGGCACAAAAACCTTAATTCCTTTTTTGTAGGGATGATGAGTAAGTGCAGATCGGACTTTGGTATCGCATCCCCTACTATCAACATCTCACCTTCATTAATTATATCCAGGATCCAATCCTTATGCTCTCCTCCCGGATCTCTTACCATTTCGCAGAATTTATTGTAGTTAATTTCTTGGTTTTTTGTACTTGCATCTCCTTGATGTTGCAGAGTACTATTAGCAGAACTACTTTCTTCAGCCAAATCTTCATCTTTAACAATTCCTTCTTCAGACATCCGTGCTCTTTTAGAAGAATCACTAGTTTCAGCTAATTCATCATCCAAAGTGCCA
Source organism: Papaver somniferum (assembly GCF_003573695.1). Lineage (NCBI taxonomy): Eukaryota > Viridiplantae > Streptophyta > Magnoliopsida > Ranunculales > Papaveraceae > Papaver > Papaver somniferum. Next base: position 120,438,732 of record NC_039368.1, on the reverse strand, counting down.
CTACTTTCATGTTTGCGTTTTAAACCCATGTTTGCTTTCATGTTACTAACAGGTTCTTGTTTTCTACCGCTGCTACTGCTATCATCCTCTTTCTTATCTGCTGGTGCTGGATCTTCTTGATCATCTTCTCGAGAAAACAACTCAGCTAGTGTTGTACTACGCACTTCTTGATTTTCACCTTCTTTATCAACTTCTTTCTTATCTGCTGGTGCTGGATCTTCTTGATCATCTTCTCGAGAAAACAACTCAGCTAGTGTTGTACTACGCACTTCTTGATTTTCACCTTCTTTATCCTCTTCTTTCTTATCTGCTGGTGCTGGATCTTCTTGATCATGGGTTTGAGAAAGCAAGTCAGCTAGTGTTGTCCTACTGCTTGTTCCTTGTTCATCACTTTCAGGTTTTCCACCATCATCAACAACAACATCTTTTCCTATCCTATCTTCCATTATCACAATTTCTTGAATCTCTACCAAAGCTGCTTCTTTGGTTTAATTTTGGACTATTTTCTTTGAGGATTCTGGTTAGTTTCAAAGTAGATTTTTGAAACTAACTTACTGGGTTTTGATTAGAGAGAGTGATCTGATAAATTGATATACTACTAGTCTCGTGTTTTTATAGGGAGGAAATTTGTGGAAGACGGTTTAGTTGCAGCGCTTCTGTCACGTGAGATTTGAATATGTCAAAGGCACTTGGGGTTTTGATATGGGGCACGCCTCAGGCTTGTGTCTTTGTTATGGCTCTTTTCATCCCTTTTTTTACACATAACTGGAGTCCTAATGATACCATTAGCACTCCTTATAGCCTCATATACTACATTATGATTGCAGCTTCTAAATCAGACTCCTTATAGCCTCATATACTACATTGTGATTGCAGCTTCTAAATCAGACTTTAAAAGTAGGTGTAGGCCTTATTTTATGAGAAGAACATGGCTTATGCAGGTATCCGAAGATACCAAAAACCATGTAAAACCTTGTCTAGGTTGCATATCAAGATAATACAGGAAGATGCAACTACTGTACCTGCACATACCTTGGCTTATTGCTCAGATTGTAAGAGCAAAGAGGTAGTAGACACGGCATGCACTCCAGATGTGGGCATGCGTTAGATGCTCACTCCATCGATGAGACATCTGAAATGGAGGACCTTCGCGAATAAGACTGGTGATGATGACCCGTTCGTGTTGGTGGTCCATCAAACACTCTCCTTACCGATGCTGCTTGATACTGCCATAAACACCATTGCTCACATTCTGCCAAACCGATGAATATGTGAAATGAAACACATTATGCTTGCAAACCAAATATCTAGTCAAATGAATGATTCAAATAAAAGGTCTAGTAATCCCAAAAAACCAAAAGGTATTGGATTACCTATAATGCTGTAAATTGGATTGACAAGTGAAAAGCAGCACATCCACTCCAGGAATGAGCTGTTGTCCTGCACATTACATTCCCACAAGCTTTACATGAGCAATGAGAAGTGAGGAGAGGGTTTGAACTGCCAAGACAATGCAGCAACATTCCTAGCATATGCACATCAAGCAGAAATGGGCAGGTCGTGGTGTAATAATTTACAAGCAATGAAGATCGGGTTCAAAAGACATTATATAGAAATTGGGGGATTCACGAAAAGGATAAAATCAGACTGCAATACATTATAACTGAGAAAAATAAAAAATAAATAAATAGAGATAATACTGAGAATATATTCCATTAGATCAATCAAATCAGAACACAAAGAGTTCCAAAAGATCGTAGATCCATAATCCTCCAACACATTTACTCAGAGATTATCAAGCTCGTTCACCTCTGATTCTCCTGGCAAGTTGAATGTCTTTAGGCATCATAGTAACCCTTTTAGCATGAATCGCACAGAGATTAGTATCTTCGAACAAACCAACAAGATAAGCTTCAGCTGCTTCCTGTAATGCCGCAACTGCTGAACTCTGAAACCTTAAATCAGTCTTGAAATCTTGAGCGATTTCACGAACTAATCTTTGAAATGGGAGTTTACGGATCAGAAGGTCGGCACTCTTCTGATACTTTCTGATTTCACGAAGAGCAACAGTTCCTGGCCTGAATCTGTGTGGTTTCTTCACTCCTCCGGTTGCTGGTGCTGATTTACGAGCTGCTTTTTTTGCTAATTGCTTCCTTGGGGCTTTTCCTCCAGTGGATTTCCAAGCTGTTTGCTTAGTACGAGCCATTTAAAAAAAATTAAAGTTGCAGAGATCTGATAAATTTAGGGGTTGGATTCGAAAATAGGAGATTTGTATTTGGGGGAGATTGTGAATTTTATCAACGGTCTAAAAGGTGTCGTACAGATAGGAGGGATTGAGTTTTGTGGTAATCGACGGCTGATACTGGTTGAAATTTTTTGGCGGAGTTCAAAATTTCAAATTTTTGAACAGAATTTGGCAGTGGCTGGATATTTTAACCAAAATTTTGAATTTAGTTGTCGGGGTGCTCAGAAAAGGGAAAGGGAATCGTTTCTTAATGGATTTATACACAGTATGACCAGTTTCCCTTTTGACTAGAAAACTGATCAAAAATTGATCTGTCCCCAAATCATGTTTTGAAAACCTCTCTTCCAGTTGAGCCAAAGAGTTTGGTCTCTGGTGCTTTAGTTCACAGTGGCCAAGTCAAAAAGTAAAAAAAGAAAAAATGCATTTGCATTTCATAACCGATTATAAATACGGAAAATTTGGAAATTTTTTGCAACAGACACAGATAGTATTATCAGATTCATAAAACAAACTTAAGATTACAATCTAAGTGTGAGAGAAAAAAAAAAAGCTACGAAATGAATTTTTCGTAAGAAGTAGGCAGAAAACACCCCATGTTGGGTTTTATACACTATGCAGAAGTAATTGCAGGTTACATCCATACATTGTAAGAAAATGTGCATCAGGTCAGTTGAAGTGGTCATCACTAAGGAAAGGCCAACTCCTAGTCATGGAGTTGCTCTCTTTACCACGGCCTTTGATAAACATATGGACCATGGGTAAGGACACACTGGAATATCAAGACCCCTATCCTATGGTCTGTGCACTGTTCTGTACTTGTGTTGATCAACCGGTAAAAGGGTGGGACTGAAAACCAGATATTTTCTATTTCAGGGATTAAGAATAGGGAAGCAGTTTTGAAAGGATGACAGACCCATAAATGAATGGATACTTGGATCACAAAATTGATAACAATAACAATCAAAATGACATGAGATGAGATGCCCACTGCAATTCTCAAGGACATTAACGAATCTGGAAGCAGTATTATCATGAACAGCAACTAACTATACAGCATTAGATGCATGCTCTTCAAACAACTATTCAAATAATTCGATGTAAATGAGCAACTTACAGCTAATTAAGGTTCGTGTAAACTAAAATTCATATTGTTTGTTGATAATACTACTACTGCCTTATCAAGGATCAAACCTGACCATTCTGAAGCAGACAGCGAGTGATCTCATTTCCTTAATATCACCCTACCATTTGATTCTGTGTGAAAAAGGAAAAAAAACAAAATGAAATTAAAATCTTAAAATGAATTTCCAAAGTTCCAAATCATCAAAGAGTTTCACTTAAAAATCCAAGATTCAGAACTATCTTGCTTAGCCCAGTAGAGTATCCAAAACCTATTGATACATAAGCATGCCATGTCAGTGAAAATGTATAACAAAAGAGAGTACAGATCAGATAATTGCCAACCCTCAAACCATTTCTTGAATCCAGCCTACTAAATTAACATGTCCTATGTGCACAAGCACCGGTACTCATGTAAGTTGTTAACTCAGCTCAACAACCTTTTAGGAACAAATGAAGTTCCTAATCATCAGGAGCTGGGTGAAGTTCATAGATAGACCCTACTACAGTTTGCCACATTCCAAATTAAAGTAATATATTAGTGGCATTTTCTTCCATGAAAAGCAAGGTCCAGGATTAAAGAAGAAAGCTGAATATACACATCTTAACACTGAATTCCAAACAAATTTACGCAACCTGGACTGGACTTCTTCACATAAAAGGCCACTATTCCCAAACCATCAAACAGCGATGCAAAGAAAAAATCACTACAGAAACAAATTACTTGGTCATCAAAGTTCTATTATGTTGATTCTATTAACTTAAATTGCTCCACCTAGTAACCTATTTCTCTCTTTCTTTCTCACAGCATACTATATCGGCTATTTGAGTAGAATCAGTAAATGTCACAACTATTACCTTATCACATCTGAACATTCTGGAAGAGAGAGCGAGTCATACAAAGACGAGTATTTGCTTCTTCGTTCATTCCATCCAGTGCTCTCAGTTCCTTAATCTCATCCTGCCATTTCACGATCTGTTCCTTGTGAATTCTGTATGAAAAATAAAATTGAAATTAAAAAAAAATTGAAAATCAGAATAGAGTTTCCTATTGAACTTTCAATTATCTCACCCAATAATAAGTTCTTCAAATTCATTAATAAGATCTTTAAAGAGTGTTTTTCCTGCCTCAAGCATCTCCGAAACCTAGAGAGAGTAAGTTGAAGGGACATGACATAAAAACATCCGAGTAACAACGAATTGGGACAACAATAAACACATACGAAGTTGAGGAATACCTCTACCTGTTGAGTGAATCGCTCAATCTTTTCAAGAACTCCATTAATAAGGCTTTCCATCTCTTCGGATCCTGCTGCAACAGTTTCAACTTCTTCTTCCATTACTAAACCGTTTTCATTTTCCTGCTCCTCTTCTACCATCTAAACAGTAAACCAAAAAAAAAAACTCGGTAAGAAGAAGAAGAAGAAACCAGTAATGTTTGTTTGATTCGTTTCCTTGAAGTTTCAATCTCGTCCATCTGATCAGGTTGTAATTGTTCGGGTTTGCAGAGAAGCTTCTTCTTTTTCTGAGACCTGGAAAACAAATCGCGGGATAATTTGAAAACTTAAAATTGAGAATTGAAATTTCAGGAAAACCCTTTCACTATTTTATAAAATGATTATATTGAAATAGAGAAAGACGGGAATGATCCGGTATTTACATGGTCATGACGAAGACTTCGGGCGACCGAACCCAAATGTGACACCCCATTTTAAGCCGGGAGAAAAACAGTTTTGTCCAAAAGAGTTTAGAAAGTAATAGTTTAGTCCTCACCCATTCAACTAGGTATAAAATAAGTCCCTTTTTATGGAAAGTATACAAATAACCTTCTGTTTACAATTTAGTCCAAATATTTGTATTTTAGTCCAAACTGATTCATGATGATGTTAGCAGTTTTAAATAATAAAAAAATAAACTAAAATCAATTTATCTTTCGAACCGTTTGTCCAAAATTCGTAAACTTTATATATTCGGAAAACTCTTTCCGAGAGCTACAAAAAGAGTACCCATATGACTATATAATTCTCATTTTAAAAAAAAATAGTTTACATTGGTGTACAAACATGTACACATATACAAAATACAACATGTTTACAACCGCAACTCATTACCAACACCAGCTCCAACCCTCAACCACTTTTAACCCTGCTGGTGCAAACAACAACATCACCTCAACCATTCAACTCAATTTTTTTATCCGTTTATGTAGCTTTCCAATCTTAGTTGCACTTCTCTGCAACAACACTACCCATCCAACAACAACATAAATTCTGCTCCTCAGTACCACAAACATCACACATTTTAGACTTCATCTTTGTAATTCCATCGACATTTGATATTTATTCACCTGATCACGACTTCAGAGTTCTACCATCTCAATAGCACCAGTTACTCAGCTGCACCATTCCTTGTACTGCAACATAGAAGCAAACCCATTCTTCCAAACTTCCCATAGCATCACCTGCAATTGCTTCACAGCCAGCTGCAGCTCATCCATACCCTGTAAGTGCTCAGCCATAAAAAATACACAACACTTCTTCAACCCTGTACACATACACAAAAAATATGCAAAAAACAACTTAAAAACACACACAACATGACATAAATCAACTATAGGAGCATGCTGGTGTATAAACCTGTACGATCCTACATAAATATGAGAAATACATCTTCCAAACACACAGAACAGGGCATAAATCAACTGTAACAGAATGCTTGTGTACAAATCTGTACACATACATAAGAAATACATCTTAATAACACACACAACGGGACATAAATCACCTATAGCAGCATGATGGTATATAAACATGTACTCTCCTGCACAAATTTGAGAAAAACATTTTCAAAACACATGGCATAAATCAACTATAACAGCATGCTGGTGTACAAACTTGATCACATACACAAATAAATCAGAGAAAAATTACTTGAAACACACAAGATGCCACAAATGCAACTACAATATCATGCTAGTATACAACCTTGTACATAGATACAACAAATCTGAGAAAAACAAATTCAAAACACACACAACATGCCGTAAATTAACTATAACAACGTGCTGGTACATAAACATGTACTCTCATACACAAATATAAGAAATACATCTTCAAAACACACACAACATGGCATTAATCAATTGTAGCAGCATGTTGGTGTACAAATCTGAACATTCTTACACAAATCTGAGAAAAACAACTTCGAAACACATACAACATACCATAAATAAACTGGAACAACATGCTGGTGTATAAACTAGTACACATACACAATAAATATGATAAAAACAACTTCAAAACACATATAACATGCCATAAATCAACTATGACAGCATGTTGGTGTATAAACATGTACACTCATACACAAATCTGAGGCAAACATATTCAAACACACACAACATGGTATAAATCAACTGTAACGTCATGATGGTGTACAAACAAGTACACATACACAATAAATCTGAGAAATACATTTTCAAAACACACACAACAAATCATAAATCAACTATAAAAGCATAAAGTTGTATAAACTTATACACTCCTACACAAATCTGAGAAAAACAACTTCAAAACACACACTACATGCCATAAATCAACTGTAATATCATGCTGGTGTACAAACCTGTACATATACACTACAAATCTGAGAAATACAACTTCAAAATGCACACAACATGATATTCCCCTGATTTATTATATATTCCCACAGGTGCACCAATAAGTACACCATTGTAATTCATAAGATTTACACAGGTGCACCAATATGTACACCCCTGTAAAACATGCACAACACCAATGAAACACATGTACAACATATTTACAATTATGTACACATTAAGAATTATGTGTACCACTGTGTGGACGTTAAGAATTCAAAAACATTCAAAAACATTACCAATCAAAATATGTACAACTATATACACATTAAAATCAACAAGTGTACATTTATGTACATGTTAACAATAACAGCTATACAAAAATGTGCACATTATCAAAAAAAAAAAAAAATTCTATAATTAAGAACTTGAACTAGTGGTAGCCTAAGAAGATAGGAGTATAGTTAATTAGTTAGAAATTCAAACATCATTTTAGATATAAAAATCCTTTACGTCATATCCTAGAGTAAAGATACGAACATACACTAAAGAAGCTAAATAAAATTGTAAGCATATTCCATCTTCAACTTTTTCAAAACCAAAAGCATGCTGGTGTACAAGTATGTACACATACGTAAAAAATATGCGAAAAACAACTTAAAAACACACACAACATGCCATAAATCAACTATAGAAGCATGTTCCTGTATAAACCTGTACACTCGTGTCATGAATCCATGTGCGCCCAAGAATCATATCATATCCTGGATCTTCTCAGATTATGTAAAACTTGGTCTCAGTGTAGACCAAATTTTCTTTGACTTTGAGGATGACGTATCCGTATGCTCTCTGGAAACTCCTTCGTGATCTCTGAATGCCATGGGGGCATGAGTAGCTTCCTGTCGAGTAATGCCAGCGGCTCTGGGAGTTTTCAAATGGATAATGTTGACAGTAATACCGACATCGAAAAATGCTCTATTGAACTCGTTTCCTTTGATGTGCACCGTGGTGAGCAATCCCCAGCCATACATTTCTTTGTCCGTTGCTGAAGGCTCGGTGAGTGTCTCTTGAATCAACAGACGATTTCCTGACACAATGTGGTTTATTGTAACAAACATGTCTTTCCTTTGAGCTTTTGATAAGTATAGCAATTCGCAGACATGTTCAATCAAGGATTGAACTACTTATTTGATGGGAGGTTCAAAGATAGTAAAGGTTCTGATTGGTAGGGGGTTCCTGTGTACTCCTTCAGCCCCCAAGTTGAGTTCTCCCGATTCGACGTTTTCTCTGAATATGCATTTCAAGACTTTGCAGCTACTCGTGAGATGATTGACAAACCTGTGGAAGCGACAGTAACGAGGATTTTCCATGTCTTCCTCAGTTGGGTCTCTCCTGATATATGTCAATTTGATTGCACCATCTTGGATCCAGACATATAATAGTTCGAGCACTTCTCCAATGGGGAGAGGAAAGTCAGGTGTATCTTGATCAGGAGCCTCTGCATGCTGGCCAGGAGCCCGTGCCTCTGGTTTGTCCTTATTTTGCATCTTTGGAGGAGCTGAGATATGCTTGTTCGGGGGTTCATCCTTGCGCTTGCTCCCTTCTGCAACAGCGTTTGTGGATGGTTGCAGGTTGTATTGCTTGTTGATCAGACGTCTGCTTCTTCGAGTATCTCGCGATTCTTTAGTTTTTGTAGATTTTGCTCTTTCCAATAGAGCAGGTGCAGTGGTTTCCGATATCTTCGCGGGTTCATGAAGCTCTGAGAAAGTACGGAATCGAAGATTTTCCAGTAGAGCCCTGTAGACTGCTTGTTCGAGCAGATATTGCTAGTTTAAGCAAATATTATCGGTTTGAGCAAATATTGCACATTTTATGAATTGTTGGTAACGGGACCAAAATGAATATTAATTTAATATACTGACTGCTGGGTCGAGTAAAATAAATAAAACGTTGATCATGAAATCAACATAAAATTATCAGAGTATTTGAATCTGCTCAGAATCATGTTTCTGCGGAGCTCTGAATTCAAAACCCTAATTTTACTGAAATGATGATTTATTGCAAATCAATCCGCAAAGTTCAGCAGGGACCGACTACATGGGATTACGAGTCCACCATGTACGCCCAGATGCTTGAACGAGCGAAATACCAAAGTCTCTTGAGGACCCGTTGGTGAAAGAATGATTAAATGCTGGTTTAATCATTTATTAAAATAATGCTCGTGTGAGCGACAAATAATAAAACCTGGCTATGGAAGGATGATGATCCGACCAAGAGGTCATGAGACCGGCTCTTGGTGTCCGTGGGACCAATGGATGGTCGTTTGAGCAAACCCCCAATTGTTTGGAAAGAGTTTGAACCTAATATGAGCGACTGAGCAAATTAAGTTAAAATCATTAAAATATGTGGGACCGACTGTTTGCAAGCCCTAGGGTCACCCTTGGTCGGTCAAGGGGATGTTCCCGTGTCACCATAGTGTCCGTATCTCAGTCCTGAGAGTTTCAGTATTTTCCGATGCGCATTTGAGCAACATTCTGAGAAAATATGCAGAATCCAGGGTTTTGCTGAAACTAGGAAAATACATGAGATGATGAAAAATTATAAATAAAACAGGGAATTGCAAAGTGTGGGACCGACCACGGCTAGGGCATGGACGGACGGTTGACAAGCACGATCCCACACTTTCCCAGTTTTATGTAATTTTACGTATTTTCTCTGATTTGAGGGAAATTCCATGAAACTGGAGAGTTTTATTAAATTAAGGAATTTCCATGAGATGAGGGAGATAAAATAATAATAAAATAGGGAACGATGGAGTGTGAGACCGGCAATGGTCAAGGCATGGCCGGCCGGACAACGGGCACGATCCCAGGGCACTCTTCCCAATTTTATGTAATTTTTTATGATTTTAGGGAATTTTTTATGTCTTGTTCCAAGAATGCATTTTGATTGTGACATGTGTTTAATAATGTTTGATTGCTTGACCTTCGGCGTGTATAAACAATCGATATCTTCTTTTCTTTTGAAATATATACACATTTAACATCATTTTCTAATTTTTATAAATACATGATTGTATATATAAATAATATATACATAAAATATGCATATACATGTCCGCGTCCTAGTTTTTTGAGAATTTTATAGTGTCCGCCTTCGTGTCGTGTCCGCGTCTACACCTGTGCAACCCAGCTTCTGATCAAACACGATTCTTAGCAAATAAATAAATAAAAAGTTGTGCAATCTACTATCTAGCGTAATTATCTTATGCATTTGTATTGAGTCACGTGTTATCCAACTAAATTTACTAAACCCATTGCAACAATGTTGTTCAAACATAACATTTTATAATATATTTAAAGCATATTGTTTATAATATATTTAAGCAATGTTCTCATGTAAGCTCTTTTAATATATGTTATCTTTTGTATTAAATAAAAAAGAAAATGTTATAACCCAAGAATACTCGTAAAAACAAACCATACGACACAAAACCCAAGTTATAATCGAAGAGGTTGAGCATGGCCATATGCCGGGCTGATACCTACTAGTCTTATAAAAAGCAGTGATGTTTATGTATCCTTAAATAGCAGGAAAGATATAAATAACCATAGCAGGTTCTGGTTTAGCTTCGCCAATCATGTCACATGTTCTCCTATCTAGTGTGCCACCCAACTTGAGTTCTGCCACACAGTTATACACCAACTTCACTGTTTTTGTACTGCATGTTCGGCAATACCTGAGACACAAGAAACTAGACGGAAGAATAACTCATGCATAGTGGTGGAACCAGAAAATGAATGTTGGGATAGCTTGAAAACAAATTGACTTGATTTGGGCTGGCTTAAGCCTATTGTTTAAGCTTGATTTTTTATTATCAAATACAATTGCACTACAAAATGGAAGCTTTTATTGGATTTAGGGCTGACTTAAGCCAGTCGTCACAATGTAGATCCGCCCCTGATCATGCATCACACAGTTCCAGGTTCAAATTAATGGTTAAATTGATTTAATTTAATATCACGTAAACAAACCAGCAGGTGGTTGTTAAATAACAAGGCCAATTTTGTTTGATCGATAAAGAATTTAGCGTTGACGAGTTTCGATCAACAAAGGTTGATGTAGATTGTCGGCATATTCTCCGCAACTTCCCATATAAATACCGGAGTTAAGTGAAACCAAGCTTTCGACGTAATTCTCCGCTGCATGTACAGGTACTGAACTACTTGTAATGGTATCTTTCTTTGGGTCATATAGAACAAACTGTCTTTCATCCCTAGTCTTTAATAGAAGAATCTTATCATCTTTGAAAGACCAAATCACTCTTAGTGGATATAGATCGAAAATCTGTCGATGTTCCGTCGGGTGAATGACAAAACGTTTAGTCCAGGATTCTTGGACACCATAATCTTGCATCACCCATATCTCAAGTTGATAACAAGGCTCCCCAAGGACCCAAACACCATTAACCACACATAGGCACTCTTCCAACACTCCCACAGTGTGGAGAGGACGGTTGTCCCGAAATCCATTTGGCAACTGCATTTGTTTAAACCTCTCCTCGCTGAAATCAAAAGAGACTATAAACTGCTCCCTTAGCCACTTATTTCCGTGTATTCTTTTAGCTAACCAGTGGCGAAATCCGTTAACAAGCACCCCAGATACACTGTCAAAAGGGATATACTTGAGCATATGATAAGGGATGGTGTCAATGCTTCTCCATGAATCTGACTGTAATGAATATACCTCAGATACATAAACATCCTCCTCACTTGGTGGCATCTTGACAGAACCATCTTGTATGAAATCACCTTTAACAAGCTTGTAGTCATCATGCTTATAATCATAACCAAATGAATATATAGAAGAGTAGTGGTTTGTTACTCTAGTTGGTGAATTGGGTAATACCTTATATTCTCTAGTGGTTGGGTTCCAAATAACAAAGAATGACACCAACCCATAAACCATACTAGTTTGAAACATGATGCAGATCAAACCGTTACAAGATCCCAAGAAGTGAATTGGAATAGCTAAGTCTATGAATGGGGGATCAATTTCAACACAATCATCATCCCTATTTGGTGATATGAAAGAGTTAGAAAAGAGTGTATCATCATAACTGACTGTGCTAACTAGAGGATAACATGGTTTGGTGCCGTCTTGAATCATAAACATAAACTTAGATCGATTTTTTCGGTTGTGGATCGTATGATCTAGATGATGTTTCACAAAACTAGGGTTAGAAACTAAGGAAAACAACGTCTTGCAAACATACTTAACATTAAGGATCGATTCCGCAGGTACCCTTAGAAGGATTTCTTGTATCACATCTTCTGGGAGGAGGATCATTGCTGCTGCGCGGTGGTGATTGGAGTTTCTGTATTTTGTTTTTTTGTGTGGGGGGAGGATCATGCTTGACATTGCTGCTGCGCGGTGGTGACTGGAGTTTTAGTATTTATGCCGAAAAAGAATTCAAAAAGCCCTTGTTGTCTGTGTATATAGACGATTCGCTATATGTTATATATATAGACGTTTCCCAATGTAACTGTGTTTCCGAATTAATAGGTGATTCTCACCGCTATCTCAGAAGATGATTTAGAAAAGGAAAACAATTCCATCTCCTCTTCCTGGATTTCGTAATCCTGAATAGTTCTCTTCTTTTTTGACTCGCGAAGGGAACAATAGATTAAAAAAGCCACTCCTCACCAAGATGGTACAGAGCAGTCTGTAGAAAATACAAGAAACACAAGCTCAAATGTAGCAGAGCTCGTAGAAGAAAAACCCAAAACTCAACAAAAAGAAAAACTGGTAGCCTAAATTAATGCATTAATGCCTCCAGTTGTACAATACAGAATTCAGATGGATTCCGTAAAAGATTTTTGTACCTAAACACCAGTTATATATAAAAACCTTAACCGTATTGAGAATTTCCTCCAAAAATTTGTAACGCCCATTGAAAAGCCTCTCATTTCTCTATATCCACGCGAAAGGAATGATGTCCCAAATGTGATTTCTAACATTTGAGTTCTTAGTTTTTCTTCTCTTCCATTCCCATATGGTATCTCTGACTGAACCTTGAAAGGCCCATTGCAAACCATAACAATTCAGAAAATAAAGCCACACATTCCTAGTTGTTTCGCAATGCCAAAATAGATGTTGATCTGACTCCACTGCTTTCTTGCAAAGTAAACATCCATTCACCATAATAGAATTCCGATAAGTATCCAAACACGGATTGCACTGTAACAATAGAGTCCACACGAAAAAAATTACCTTTTCCGGGATTTTTGGGTTCCATAAGCTTTCATGTGGAAAGAGCACCAAACCGTCCATCTCCATAGCCTTATAACACTCAACAAGGCTAATTTTGCAGATGAAAGAGAAGGTATTTATGATGCTAATTTTCTTCTTTATGAGGTAAGATACTGCAAAGATTTTACATAAAGGTTCTGTTATTTTCTATTTTTTCTTCAATTTTTTTTTCCTGATGATGATTGATTAGTTGATGTGTTATATACACACATCTTAATCTTATACTTTTTTTCAGATATATTCTTTGATGCTGATTTGATTTATGAAATATATTTTGTGTTTGGGTGATTTTAGGTATTGCAATGGATAGTAAATGCAATCAAGAAATTTGGGGCTGGGGTGTTAGAGTTGTTTTTTAACTGTTGATTTTTTTTTTATTGTGTGTGGTTTTAGGCTTTCTGTTAATTGTATGAAATAGGATTTGATATGAATCTTAATAGTGGAATTTTTGGTGTTTGCAGGGATTTCTCTGAGGATAAGAAGAGTAGTTTATGTAAGTACTAATTTCTCAATTGATGTTTTTGTATTTCATGGTCACTAGAAATGACCGCATACTCTGTTTTATTAGGATTGAAAATCTTTTGTGATTCTTATATTATATTGGTAATTTGGTATGATATGTGTTGATAGCATGGTGCGAATGGTGCTTTAATGAGTTGTACTATATGGTTTTTACTTTTTAGTTTGTTTCATACTGAATTTTTTTTATTTGAAGGATCGTGGATTTTTTGGTGTTTTATTTTTGCAGGGTTTTCTCTTGAGGATAAGAAGGGTAGTTTATGTAAGTACTAATTTCTCAACTGATTTTTTCTGTGTTTGATGGTAACTAGAAATGTGTGCACAGTCTATCCTGTTAGGATCTAAAGTCTTTTGTGGTTCTGGTCTCATATTGAGTAATTTGATATGGTATATGTCTTGATAGCATGGTGCGAATGGTGTTTAAATTGTTTTAATTGATGGTGTTTACTTTGTTTCTTACTGAATTTGTTTTATGTTGAAGGATTATAAGTCTGATGGAAAAGGTTCGTTCATGTACTTTAATTGGATTTGTAACTAAGGAATTCTGAAAGTTTGCATATATCAAGTGGCCTGAGCATAGCTGGCAAAGGTAGTGTAGCTGCAATCTTATGCTCTTTGGTTTTGGTTTTTATCTATTCTGTATCAAGTATAATAGTCTTGCAAAATGCTAGATGGACTTTTTAAATATAATTTCTGAATCTTTATCCATTTCTTGTGGTGCATGGTATCCTGGATGAAAATGTCAACGCCAAAGAATGAAAGAACATGATTATTATAGTATTGGAGCTTTCAGAGTATGCACCTATTAGGTGGTTTTGCATTCTGTTTCTGATAATGTATTATGGTTTATCTATCTTCTTTTAGTTGATGCCGCTTGTTGATTGCTTTGTTTGTTATGTTTTTTACAGGTCAGTCTGAATAATAAGTTGGTGGCATATGCAGAAGACACTATTGGAAATGAGATTTATACTGTTTATGGCATTGACGCAGATTCTCAAGCTTTAGTTGGGAAGCCATTGGTTAAGAGATGATTTATAACGTGATTTTTTAATGATGGTTGGTATATTTTTTTCTGTGATCGCAGACATACATGTTTAAGTAAGGCTTCATCCACGGTCAATGGAAGCACCACGAACTCAAGGTTGAGGACAGCAACACCCTCCTCTTGGATGAGAAGCAAGTTGCAGTTTTTGGTTGTAGAAACCTCGAAGAAATCCTATTGGTTGAGACTGGAGCTGAATACAATGTTGATTCACTGTCCATGCAATGACTGGTTAGTCTAATTGTTTGTCACTTTTTTAATTGAATTTATTTTAAGAGTTATGCAGTTGTAGCTTATATTTACTCAATCATGTGTTTCAGCAACACAGAAGACTGTTGGCTGTCCATCGAGCAAGGACTGGAGAGGTGGAAGGGATGCATCATTCATTATATTTAATAAAGCTTAGAACTGGTATTCGTGTGAGGTCATGTTTTGTTTATAAATTTTTGGTTATTCTGAACCCAAGTGTCAACTGAAATAAGATATCATCAGTGTGTTGTACATTTAAGGAATTCAAATTTTAATCGAATAGCGAATGTTTTAACTTCAGCTCATTTGAATGTAAATTGATTGAATTTCGTTCAGTTTTTGCTTCTTGTTCGTTTCTAATATTTTATTTTATTTTCTAGTTAAAGTTCAACTGAATCAGTTATGGATTCAGCTGAATCAATTCTTTTTTGTATATAAAATATGATCCAGCAATATGACTGCTCCTACCGGTATTTTGATGACAGTTCAAGATAGTCTTAATTTGAAAAATTTAAAGAATCTCAGAAGCAGTCATTTTGGGTAATAAGACTACAATGTTAGGGCTCCCAGAAACAGTCCTTTTTAGAGGTTTTAAGAGTTTTCTGGCAGACGTTTTTTTTGCACTTTCCACTAGTGGAGGAAGAGATACACTATCCCATTAACACCACCGCAGAACCAGAACCTATTCGCCATGGAAATAAGAAGAAGAATTTAACCTCTGATGTGAAGAGAAGGATTCTTGAAAAATTGATGCAAGAAAGCACATATGGGAGACTTCACAAGGGAGTTATCACTGATACTGCCGCTCGGTTTAAAGTTAGTTTTAGAACTGTTTCGAGATTATGGCATGATGCTAAACTGGAAAATGCAAATGGAGATGTGGTTGATATCTCTTCTAAGATGGTCAATATAGTTGGTAGAAAGAGAATTCAATTAGATTTACATAGAATTAAGTTGATACCTCTTTGCAAATGGACAACAATTAGAGGAATAGCACACGCACTAAAATTGTCAACCACAACAGTACATCGACGAATCAAGGATGGATATCTTCGACCACATTCAAATGCCTTGAGGCCGGGACTTACGGATGCAAACAAGATAGCAAGGGTGAATTTTTGCTTAAAAATGATAGACAAAGGTATGACCCAATCTTCAAATTCATTCATTGACATGTTGGATCAAATTCATATAGTTGAAAAATGGTTTTACATTACAAGAAGAGCACAAAAGTATTATCTTAATGTCGAAGAAGAAAAGCCTTTACGCACGTGTGAAAGTAAAAAATTTATCACTAAAATTATGTTTTTAACGGGCGTGGCTCGTCGTCGCTTGGGTTTTGATGCTAAGATCGGAATATGGCCTTTTGTTGTTAAAGAAGCCGCAAAAAGGAGCAGCAAAAACCGCAAAGCTGGCACAATGGAAACCAAGGCCATGAAATCTGTTGAAAAAGAGGTTATGAGGTGTTTTTTGATTGAGAAATTGTTGCCTGCTATCAAGAAGAAATGGTCGTTCAATAATTATAATAAAATCTTTATACAACAAGATAATGCAAAACCACATGTCCACGAGAATGATATAAAAATTATGGAAGCGGTTAGAAGTTACGGGTTAGATATCGAGTTGTTGTGTCAACCTCAAAACAACCCCGACTTGAATGTTTTAGACCTTGGGTTCTTCAGCGCTATATCTGCACTTCATCATACTGATGCTCCAACCACATTATATGAGTTTATCGCAAGTGTTACGAGAGCTTTTGAAAATTTCTCGGTTGAAGACGCAAATAATGTTTTCATAACATTACAATCTTACATGAAGAAGATTCTTAGAATCAAGGGTGGGATTCACTACAAGATTCCTCGTATGCATAAATGGCGTTTAATTAGAGATGGACAACTCCCAAATGCACTTGAGTGTGATCCTCAAGTATTGAATGAGGCCAGGGAATTTATGAGGGAGTATGAAATTATGCATGAAAGTTCTTCAGGTATGTGATTTCAAACTTGTTTTTCGCTTATTTTACACATTATTGAAGTCTTTAATGGCAAGCTTGAATTCTTTTTATTTATTTTTGCAGATGACAAGGTTAAAAGAGATAAATGACATAAAAGCAGCAGTAGTAGTAGCCACAGAGACAAGAAATACCACAAGCATTCTAAACATTCTGATAAGAATCATGTTAGTAATTTATTGTATGAAGAATTTATATTTCAAAGAATCTCTGATCGATAATTCAGAATCTCACTAGGTTTTGTGTTTTCTTCTGCTAGTTGTATGTATGTACTGCATTCTTAGACTGTTGGGGTAGGCTGAGTTCTTGGAATGGACCTGTTTTTTTTGTTAACATATAGATGACCATCAACGAATTTCAGCTCATTTTTTAATATGCAAAAATTTGCGTCGTCTGTAGATGAATTAGAAAATTTGTTGTTGTTGAATACAAACGTTCCAGATCTTATTTTAGTTTGAGTGGGAATCTGGGAATTTCGTCAAGTGAAAATCATGTGCATCTCTCTTACTAGTTGAGTTTCCCCTTTCCCCTCTAACTGAAATGGATTACTATGGCATACCAATTTATATATTTAATGAACTGATATTCATTCCCCAATAAGTTTTTTGAGATCATATATAAGTTACCTTTACATATGCGCACTACCAAGCTAAAACATAGAGCTAGCTACCAAAGAATGATTAATTCCTACAATGATACATGTCAGTATGGTTATGAGGGCGATAAGCTGTGGTAGTGGTTCTTAAATGGTTTTGACCATGATTTCACCATTTACAGTTCTCAAAGACTTGGTTTTCTTTTATCTAATTTGTTCTTTGCTGTCATATTTAGTATGTGCGCTTCAAATCAAAACCATATTTTTTGCCTTGTTACTTGAGTCTGTGTGTTTTTTCTTTATCATGTATTTTTTGCCTATTGGTTATTGTGTGCAATATCAGTTTTAGACCCTATGAAAGCAAACCAAACGAAGGCGAATATGAAAAGAAAAAGAACGGGCCAGCTTGCCATGGATTTTAAACAAACTATTATCGGCAACGATATTTACAAGAGCTGGCTTGAGGACGCCTCTGACCTTGTCGGAAGAAAGAAGTTTTTAATATTGCACCACCTTCTATACAAAAACAATACTTGGTGACTCTGCAGTCTTTTCCTTGTAGCTAAAAACACCTTTGTACTATGATGTTTTTGCAAAGAGCCAAATCTATCAATAAAATGAAGATAACACAGCTCATGGACCTCCCTCCAGTAGCGATTGTATGTGGGTTGGCACGAAATCATTGCACAGAGGTCTATTTTCCGAAGCCACTACTTGAGCTATATAGGAGAAGAATCCACATTCGTCCACCTCGTGATTCAGCACCCAAGCCACCTGAACCAGTAAGCTTATTATCTCTTGCTTGATTTCGTACATACAATTACATACAATTTTTTAACAATGCAACTACTCCAGAAGCCCCCACAATTGCATACAATTTATAGTAGACAAACCATAAATGTGAATTTCAAATTAGCGAAGTTAACTAGTTTACGCACTCACCCCCATTACAGACCATAATGTCTAGATAATGCTGACCAAAGTTCAATACAAATAGTGAGAGAAATTTAAAGTCCACTTATGTCTACGTGACCCACTTACCTTGCTGCCCCTGATTCAGTTTGATTGCGTACACATCTAGGGTGTCATTTTTAAAATTTATGTTGTGCATCCATGAGCACCACTTCAGGATATGATGATTTTATGAACCCTGAATGTGTGTATTGTTGTTGAGTGGTTGATGTTTAATGTTTGCCATCTTATATAATATGGTTTTCTTATACAATCTGTTTAGTGTTTTCCATCTTTGCAACTATTGAGTTGTAATTTTTAAATATGATGCTGGAAAGACTGCACTGTGTTATGATCAATGCATCATCTGCTGCGCGTAGTGTACTGCCAACATTATATAGGTTGGTGCTTTTGAATGAAAGGGGTTTTATTGAGACACTCATGTCATGTTTTCACTTTTCAGTTGTCATTGACAACTAGATTTAGATTCATTGGGATCGGTCTTTGATCAGTGGAGACATTTACCTGCAAACCAGGAAATGATTCCTTTTCCATGTCACTTGAATTGTTCATAATTACATTTACGTTCAATACATCCACTTTTTCTTATATTCTGTTTGAAATGCTGCCTTATTTTCATGTCACACCTCTTGATTAGATTTGGGTACTTGTGTCATTGTATAACGAATTTAAAGATGCTTCTTTTCTACCCTACGCTGGATACACCTGAAGATGAGTTAACTGCTTCTTTTCATGAGCCTAGCTTTCAATTTTTAAATATGATGCTGGCTTCAAATTGCTTGTATAGAATGCAGATGTATATGTGAGAATGTATCTGATTTAGAATTCTCTGTATCTCCACTTCAGACAGCTTGTCTCTTTGTGTGTTCTGATTAGGTCGTTCCGCTTATCCCAATGGAAGGAAACACTGGCTTTGGTGCTCAATGGTTAAGGCCATTACTGGAAGCAAACTATTGCATTCCTTATAGAGACCACGGGGAAGAAATGTCTAAAAGTGAAACAAAATATATCTGCTTGGATTGTATGGGTAAATCCATTTGTTCTTATTGTCTGATTCATCATAGAGAACATCGCATTGTTTAAGTAGGTTCTCTCAGTTTTGTTTTTTTTGATTTTTGGAAACCCACTTGGAAGATTGAACTCTTATTAACATTTTTGTTCCGCCAATTGCAGATAAGGAGGTCTAACTACCACAACGTTATTAGGGTTAATGAAGTTCAGAAGCACATAAACATTTCTGGTGTTCAACATTATGTAATCAACAATGCTGAAATCGTTTTTCTCAACGAACGCCCTCAATTAAGACATGGTAAATGAGTTACAAATACATGTGAAATTTGTGCCAGGACCTTGCTTGATTCATTCAGATTTTGTTCTTTGGGTTGTAAGGTAATTTTGAGTCAATACACAGAACCCATCATTTGAATGGCGCTATAGGTTACGCATCTGCTCCCGTATTGAAAATATTTGAATAATTATGTTTGCACATACGTACAGGCGAAGAAGATGATGTATGCTGTCGAAAAAGCTATGGAATCTGTGGATCAGCTTTCCAAGTAAACATGTCAGATCCTGAACTTCAATCAGGCAAAGAAGATATGACAGCTTACAAAGGGGATATTGGTTGATTGTTGATTGACAAAGGAGTATGAAGCTAATAAAAGATCTGGAATGTACTCTACGATCATTTCCTCCATGATCACTCCATTGTAATGTTACAGCATTAGATTCTTTTGTTTTACTCCATTGTAAGATTTGGAGTAGATTAAAGGTTTGCAAAGGTTCTGTAATTTTATGTCCTGTAAATGTTTGTTTTGCCTCTTGATTGTCCAAGAAGCCCCTTTATTCCCATATATAAATACAAAGAATCATTTTTTGGATTAATCCACACACCATAATTGGATGATGATGTGATTTATCTGTAGATTCTGCATTGGTTCTTGGCTAATCTTCAGACCCATGACAAACTTACCATCCATTATCACTCACAACATTTCCTTACCACACATTCTCCCAATTCCAAATTCTACAACACAGTGCAACACAACTTGAAACTCTAGTAGCTATATTAACTCCATTCAACTAACACTAAACCCAGCAACATTGTTATTAACTCCATAACCTCTTTCATATCCTGTAACTTACACAGCCACTACCAACAAAGTAACATTTCAGCTCAGAGTTGCTGATGGACGTCAAAGATTTGCCATTCAACACCATTAGTAAACCTGAAATTCTCATTCAGGACATTCTTCGAACAACTTGTGGGCGTAAAATTCTCATTCGAGTTATTGATTTCTTCTAATCCAATTTGTTCACCAAATCCCCCATTAAACAAACAGAATTCTCTATCTTTCTTTATCTCTCAAAATATCTCTATTTCTGATCCCTCCCACTCTCTGACAAACTACAGTTCGTTAAAGACTAGTCTCATCTCAACTCATGCAGCTACCCAGAAGAAACACACCTCTGTTGAAACAGCAGGTGGTGGTGATGGAAGAAGAAACAACAATCTTTCAATCATTGTTGTAATTTTCTCAATTTTTCTTTTTGCGGGGTTTATGTATAATGAAGATGTTAAATCAATTACATCAAAAAATCCAAGAAACCCATGCTGATGATTCTGATGTTAAACCATCATTAATCCAACAATCCATTATTGAATCAGTGGTGGTTCCTAAACAGAATCCAGAAATCAAGAAGATTATTGAAGAAATTGAAGGGCCTCCTGAAAGTTGTGATTTTTTTGATGGGAAATGGGTTTTTGACATTTCTTTGTTGTAATGGTGGCGACGGTGTTGCTGGTGGTGTAGTGGTGGCATGGTGTTGTTGGTGGTGGTTTCTTTGGGAGAAGATGAAGCTGAAAGAGGCCTGTACCGATGGTGAAGGTGTTTCGGTGATAATGGTAGAAAAAGAAAAAACGATTTTACGAAACTTATATTTTTGAAACGTATATTTTAGGAAACCAGACTATTAAAAAATAACCGAGGGAGTATATATATATATATATATATATATATATGCATATATCCCTCGATATTCTCAATCACTAAAAGATTTACATGCAGTCATTCTCGCATCAACATTAAAGGAAAGTCAATGAAGAACTTAAAGTTGGCAATACAAGTAGAATCCGTCCTTATTGGTGGAGCTAAAATTTTATCTTCCTCCTCATCCTCTTGGTCTTTCTTCTTATCCTCAATGAATGTGAAGATGTGTTTGAAGTTACTCTGGAAGTGCTAATATCAGTGTTGTACTACATATATGATATGCTCACAAACGCATATCAAGCCATGAACAGCGCTATGGTATGCTCACAAACGCATGAGGGAACCACTTCGAGAATGCTCCATTCTTTAGTTTTACGATCAGAGCATACAATCCGTAGCAAGGGAAGTAAATTAGGGCCAGGCAGAAGTACCTGTAGATAAAATTCTCATGAGTGCAGGAGCGCGAAAGCGGAATATATAGAAGAGCTTAAATTCAATAATGATTTAGTGTTGTACCATAGAGGTGCCCATGGAGTTGATAGATCTAGGAATGGGTAAGGCCACCTGGAAAAAAGAAATGAAACCACCAATTCAGCCAGAAGATTAAAACTTTTGCTTTGTTTGTCTGCTGTTAAGATGGAAAATCGCTATGGTGTTTTGTTTAGCTTACCATGAACCACCACATGCGTGAAGAACCCATAAGAAAACGCCATACGTACAATTGAATAGTAAGAAATATGCAAACCGAAACCACGGGAAGGGCTACAAACAAGCAAGTCTCCATCACAATTTCATCAAGTAAAGAAACTAGAATTGGAACAAAATCTTCTCCAGATTTGGCCGTTATACTTACAAGGCTATTGAGAGCGGTGTCAATGAGAAGAAACACCGCGTTAAGAGAATGCATGCATCCCATTAACTGCCAAACAGAAGTCATTAGACATGAAATTAGTGATATATGAGTTTTGAATCGTAGGATTACTGCATTAGCTCTATGACAAATGTAGCTCTAGTAAATACTACATACATCCTAGATAACGAGGTTTTGAATCTTATACTTCTCAGCGAGGATTGAGTAGTCTCACCAGGTTCATTTCGACTCCTGCAACAGCGAGAGATGGGACTATAAGAAACCAAAAGATGGTATCTGTAAGGATCACAGCTCCGGCACAAGTCTGGCAAGAGAAAGGTTGGCATCAATTGCATATTTCAAGCAATGCCACCTAGTTGGCTTGCTACGAAAAGAAGTATTTTAGGCAGGCTAACCTGATAGACTGTTTGCATCAGATATCCCCAAAAGCCAGCTATTTCCTTGATGCTGTCCTGCTCATGATAGCTCTGCACTTTGACAGTAGCTCTGACTTTGTTTGCCGAAAAATTTATGGTTGTTTTGGATTTATTACTACTCTCTGCCATACTCGTTTTTACCGAACTATTTTTTCCATTGTTTTGGTTGACAGGTTTCCTCGAGTTCACCAAACATCCTTGTGCCGATGCTATTGTGCCAAGCTATATGCAGAAATGAATGTTAGATGCGGGAAGTTGCACTTTGATTCTGAAGTACAGAAAATGTTAGACCACACATACCGCGAAATAGAAGACGACTAATGCAAAGGTCCACCTATGTATCACTCACGAAAAGCATAATTAGAGCACAGGTAGTGTCACAGAATATCATATGAAGGAGAAGAAAAAGGAAAACATACTTGGTGTAGTACAGAAACACTGTTTTGCCATGCAGCTGGATGTCCCAAGCCAGAACACGAGCCATAATAACGAAGGATAAAAACCGTGTAACCAGAAGCCATACAGGGTTCAGATTTCTCCAACAACTTGTCCACAACTGATTGGATACTACATGATTCGGTTGAGTCCACTCTGAAGTGATGACATTTCCATTGTCTTTGTCAGGTTGAGGAATCAATAAGCTCTCGTATTTTGTTGAACATTTTCTTGTACCGTCATTCTCTTCATGGCGCAGGAGCATCCATATAGAAAGAAAAATAGAGCTGACAACTACGAGGAAGCATAGAATGTCGTTCCAGGGAACTAGTACCGTCATGGATACAACTTTATCTTGAAACTAACCTAAAGAATTTAGAGATCAGACAGAATGTGATGGATCTTTCACACAATAATGAAGGTTAGTGTTTAAGCTATATGACTAGTGAGTGGTGAACAGAGAAAAGCTTATTTGAGTTAGCTGGTATGGTAGGACTATTAGTTGTACTTCTAGAGAAAGACAAGTACAACTAGACAGAGGTCAAAAAATTTCTCCGCTTTGTTGGTCCATCCCTATGATACTAAAAGGCCAAGAGGGTCCGTATTTTGAGTACAAGTTGGGTTCAAACCAAACAGGAAATCAGAGGATTGAATCCTCCTGTATTATAGTCTTATAGAGTATATCATTGGGTTTTGGGCGAAGGAAAATGAAGCCCAATGGCACTCTGTTTTTCAATTTCTTTCATCTTTACCCCCAAAAGTCTAGTTTGTAAACGTCCTTCACTTCCGCCATTTGGCAAATGTCGCCAGTAATATCCCATACTAAAGGGGTTTCGGGCGGGTTTTCATTCTATACCTTAAATATTTGCATTACAAGGCAAGGATCATGTCAAACTTGATGGTAAATAAGAAGAATGACAATAATTACATGAAATGACAGGATGGACACTAGGCATGGGATTGGAATTTTGAGTTTAGATTTCAGAATGGTTCAGTAGTGTCAGTATGGGACAACCAAGATGAGGATGTTGAGAAGGGCAAAATGGAAGATGAACCATTTTGTCAGATGCTAATTAACCAATTTATACTCCAGTGGAGGGATTTGGAAAATATTTTCCTGCTGAAAAGGGTTACTAGTAATCAAATGCAGATTTGATTTATTATAATAGTAGAGGAAGTCAAAACTATTTCAGTGAACGAACCCAGAGACCAAGGCTTTTGTGATTAGTATGGTAAAATTCATGGTTCATTATACGTGTTGCTCCTCATGTTCTGCATTTAACTCTTGAAATGTTTATAGTGCGCTCCTAAATGCTATCTTCAGAACTGTCACCGTTCTGTCAGTAACTATGGCATACTGTCAGCAGTAATAACTTGTTGAAAATCAGTTACCCGTGAGCAGATTTGCTTGTAATGCAGGTGTAGGAGGATCTTTTTCAAGTATTCTCGAGTTCAACTTGGAAGATATTAACGAGTTTGGTCTTATAGCCCCGTTTGGGAATTGCTTTTTGCTTTTTTCTATCAAAAATTGTTTTTGGTAAAAAAGATTAAAAATATTTTTGGAGAGAAGCACTTCCATTTTGGGCATGCTTTTAAAAGTTACACGGCACTAGCTTTTAGCTTTTAAAAGCCGAAAGGCAGAAGCTGTGGACACATATAATTTTATTTAATTGATTCTCTATTGTAACCTTATTATTTATTATAAAGACAATCATCGTTATATTTTCTATTGTTTATTTTGAATTAATAAATAATAATTACAATAATAAATTTTTTTGAAGCAAACCATAATCATAAAATTCTTTATTAAATGATAAAAATAACTATAAAATAATGATAAAGAATAAAAATAAAATAAAATAAATGTTACTTATATTATTATTTATTTAATACTAAGTTAAAGTAATTATAACTACAATGTGTTTTTAAAACATGTATATTTTTGTGATTAGCTACATCACCAGCACTTTAGAATACCAATTTACCAAACATAATTTATGATTTATTAAAACAAGAAAGAAAATGAAGACGACGTATAACAAAGAAAGGGAAAAAAAATCTAACGGTTCCTTGACACTTGCCACACAAGTAAGTTTTCCCCGAAAATTTAATACTTTTTTTTGTACCATTAGCTTATAGCTTCACTTTAAATAGTTAAAAGAAAAGACTCACTATTACATCCTGCTCTTGTCCGTTCTCTTTTGTGTCTGAAATTTTTAAATAAAATTATCCGAGAACATCGTAATTTAAGTCTGCTATATGTGCCTCTATTTCTCAAACAAAAAACAAAGAAGACAAAGGAATAAAAGAACAATGGTGTGGATTAGTAATTCACAAAGGTTAATAATCTTATCAAAGTACCTGCTCACTTTCTAATGTTTAATGTTGACAACCCTAGTTTGCAAATAATGAGGAGAGAAAGAACTGGTTTAAAAGGCCGTGGAAGAATAAAAACAACAAGAAAAATAATAAGAAAAAAGGTATTACTTGCTTAACTTTTTCTATCTGGACAGTATTTTTATCCGCAAAAGTTTCACGTTTTTCTTTTCCAACTGCTTCAGGCTGGAGGGCACAACAACACTTGGAAAAATGTTGATATAGAGAAAGGGTTAAAACAAAGATGGGACAAATTAGGATATTCTACAGAACAACAGGTTTGATTTGATATCTTTTTGGGAAAAACAAAAATGTGGCTATGTCTCTTATCTGACTAACTAGGGTTTTAATAATATTTGGTGGTACAGAAAGATTTATTGGCGGAAGTATTCTATAACTGTGATTAGGATGAGAAGAAAGTTTATGTCGTAAAGAAAATAAAACCACACGCAATTGAATTTCTCTCTACATATATATAAATACTCCCATGTATCTCTCTCTAGCTCTCTCTCTCTATATATCTCTCTAACTTACTTTATTTTTGTTGTTTTTCTTCTGGATAGGTTAAGAAACAGGAATAAACCAGTCGCCCGAAGATAAAAGTTGAGATTAGTTGAAGGAGATGGCGTGGCTGGACTTTTTATGTTCTACTGTGTAGTACATTCTTTAGTTTTGGATATCTTAACACAAACTCGTGTTGTTGAACTATTCCTTTATTTTACCTTTTCCATTGTAAAAAAACTATCTGGTCTGCATTTAGATCATTTAATAAGAGAAGAGATTCATTTATGTGCAGGGGTTTCATTATTTATGGGAGAAAAATAAGTTTCTTATGTTGGTGGTTTGCGAAATTGTAAGATGAAAATCAATAATTTCTTCTGGTTTTTTGTTTGGTATTCTTGATTTTGGTTTCTCTGGTAAACTAGGTAAATTCGCTGCTAAATATAAAATTGTGTTTTGAAATGTTTCTCAAATCTGAATTCAAAGATTTATGTTGCTATTGAGGTTATGATCATTATCGATCTTGGTTAATTTGCTAGCAATCTTCGTAGGATTTTGATGTTATAATCAGAGATCTCCAATGTTTTTTTTTTTGAATTGGGACTAACACTCAGTCTTGACGAAGATTCTGCTGATCTCTCAACTAATTCATGTGTTGGGTTTGGAACAAAATTTATCTATTTGCTTTCTTCTTCTTTATGATTATTTTTAAGAATCATAGATTGGTGGACTTGGTGCTATTATTGTTGCTGCGGAAAGTAACATGGTAGAATATTTTAGTGCGGATTTATGGATGGGAAGTGAGTTATTCAGTGTCGGATGTTGGGTGCAATAATCAAAAACAAAGAAAAATCAAATAAGCAAAAGTTATTGATACTTAGCTCCTTTATAATGGAAGTGATTGCTTTGACGAAACGAACAAGCTCCCCGTATCTCCGCAACAGCAACAAGGCAAAACTTTGGAAAATAGAGTGAGTCACGCGTTCAACACGCTGTCCTTAAGACATTAGCGCCCGGCTACACTCAAGAGTGATGCTATAGCCCTCACAGGACGGATATCTCCAGGATAAAACACCCTAATACACCTACAACTAGCATATGTAGTAGATGCTCAACTTGAGCTTGGCAACTCCGAAAAACCGTTAAGGAAAATCGCGAATGCTTAAAAACCGCTATAAAATATTTTCCCTTAGGGGTACCTCTAAAATATAGAGCAACCCCTTTCCCATAGATTTTACAAAAGTAGTGAATTTCTTTATTTAATTGACAAATACAACTTAAAAAGAAAAACTCCCCGATGTGGGACTAAAAGCTTTATATAGTTTCTTAAAACTACTAAAAATTGGAAACTCCACGATGTGGGACTAAAAAGTTTCATTCACAAAATAAAACAATAAATTATAATTTTTTATTAAAACTTTAAAAAATTATTTTTTTATTAATCGTTTTCCAACAATCCCCCACATGAATGAAAACTCAATAAAACATGAAAACACAGATAGATCTTGGTAAATAAACATCCCAATCTCACGATCCAAACAGACTGATCGTGCAAGTGTTGAAATCATACTAGTCATTTCTACGTCCTCTCCCTCACACAAAAGTGTGTTGACCCCAGGGTCATACTATGGATTGCATAAATCATAATAGTATTGAGAGCTTTCATCTTTAATTCTCACATGGTGAGACTATAGGTATCTTTCACCAAAGTGAAAAAAGCATGAACTAGTGAACCCTTACTGACCTTTAGGTCCTAAGTTCCAGTAATACCAAAACCATCAAAATGAAAATCACATAAAAAACGCAGGAAATACCATTTTAGGCAGAGGTTTCCATGAGGTCTTGAACCTTTGCTTAGTGAGATATTACCAGAATTACTTGCTAGAGACAGTGAACTATGTCTTGAACTGCTAGCATTTGATGTAATTCGTGATAACAACCACGGGTGATATCTCCAAGATTGTTGCCAAGCTCGTGCCGTTTTGTCCGTTTTGGCCCTGGACGTATCCTGTTTCTCAGAATGCTCTAGAGAATCAGCTCATATTCTCACAGGAAGCGACCCACTTCCTCATTCAGATAGGTGAGTTTCCATAAAGAGTGTTACTGCTACACCCCAATTAAATCTTAAATTGAAACTATAGAACTCATTAAGACTTATTAAAAAGTCATCCTCCACATGCAGTCACACTATCACGTCTACACCATAGGGAAGGGACAGAGAATGAAAATCTCTGATAGTGTTTACCTTTACCCACCACAAATTAGTTGTCTCATTCGAAACCTTGATCATGGGATCTCCAGTCAGCAAGGTTGAGTATTGATGAGTGCTAAAAAGTGCATATTTCTATATATTTCTCTTGGCATTTAACTCATCTTTTGTGCATTAATTCTACATTTTATCCCATATTCTGTATTTTCATTGTTTTCAAGAATAAATATTTTTCTTACTTAATTTTGCATTTTTAGGTAATAAATAAAGTTTGGATGAATAGTAGAGCGGAAAAGAGCAGAAAAGTAGTGAAAAGCCGGGAGGAATTACACAAAGAAGCCGCGAAGAATGTTGTGCACAAGACCAAAAGGCTAGAAGTGGGCTTGAAGAAGAAGAATTGTCCTTAAAGAAGATATGGGCTTCGCATACCCAAGGCCCAAAACCCTTACCCAAACCCATTTTCTATATCCAAACCCGCCTCCATTCTCAGCCGTTAGATCGGATCCATCTCATCATCCAATGGTCGCTTCTTCATCGTTCATCAAAATCTGAAGTCCCTGCAAAATACCATAGTACCTAAATTCCAAGCCTTCAGATTAGATCACATTTAGATCCTACGGTCGCTTCTTTGCCTGCGCATCAAACCTCGATACTTCCGCTTAACACTACAACACCTAACTCCATCTGGTGTCGTTAATTTTGTTGTATCCCATAATCCAACGGTCGCCACATACCTCTCCATCGTAGCCGTTCGATTCAATCTATATGGGATCATCCAACGCCTTCCACTCGTTGTTCATCAAACTCCGCTGAACCTGCTTCACACCCTAGTCACCGAACCCTATTACCCAACCAAACAGACCCTTCTTCTCCATCGGGTTCTTCCTCTCTTCTTCCCAAATTCTCTGCAAAACTCCCTTCTCGTCTGCAACACCACCTCCTCCTCTGTCTCCTCTGCCGCAACCATTTCTATCACTGCCACCACCTCCATCAGCTCCGTCCTTCCCCCAAAACCCATCCCTCTACTAGCCTAGACATTTTACAAAACTCGCACCTCTTTCTCTGAACCCTAGGGTGTGGGATTTGTAAAACATCTCGAGCTAGTATTTCAGAGACGACAAGAAGCGCAGGAGAGGAAGCAGAAGACAAGAAGAAAACCTGGGTCAGAGACAAATTCAGATCAAAATCAGTGGGTAATTTTCAATTCAAAAATTTAGGGATTTTCAAATTAGGGTTTGTAATTTAGGGTTTTGGTTGTAAACTATAAATAGGAAGTGATGTAGGATGTTAAAGTGTGTTCTTGGTTAGCCGAGATACCCCCAAATTTGGGTTAATCACTGTTTAATTTTAGTTTTAATTTTCAATTTAATATTTAGGGTTCTTCAATTTCTGTTTATGTTCTGTTTATGTTAAATTTTTGAATTCATGTTTCAATTATCTTGTATGATGTATGTTAGTGTTAGCATGTTAGTCATGAGCTAAGTCTCACTAGCTGAGGCTCAGATGAAACCTTAGTGCACTAATGAATGATGAATTTCTAGGAAGGCCTGTTTTGCTTGAGTAATGGGAAGTAGTTGGTGCTCTGATATGCATGTGGGGGCAAATCAGTGAGCAAGCTGATTTTCTTCCCATTCTAGTTGGATGCTTAAGTTTTAAAATATAGAATTACATTGTTTAGCTAGGACACAAGGGTGGATTCTAAGCCTTAGCTTAGCCACAGCTGCAAACTCCTCCCTGCCCTTGGCTAACAGCCTTGGTTCCATTGTTCTCTGCTTGTAGTTTCATTGTTCTGTCACATTTACTTCACAGGGAGTGGGATTGTTTACTTTACTTCACTGTTACCATTTGTTTCATTGCTGCTCCCTTGCCTTAGGCTAACTGCCTTTGTGCCTCATTGCCACTGATTTTTGCTTCTTTCCCATGATCATTGTTAGTTTGTTTCACTACCATCTTCATTGCTTTGTAAATATCACAGTTTCACTGCCACTATTTGCTCTTTCTTCTCTTTTGTTTCTCCTGTTCTTGTTACTGCATTCACTGCCTAGTGCTCTGCTGCCTTGTTCTCCCCCTGCTGCTACTACTTGCTGTTGCTGTTGCTGCTGCTGCTCTCCCTTTCCCTGCTGAGCATCTGCTGCTGTGCACTGCTTCTGCTGCTGCTGTGCACTGCTTCTGCTACTGCTGAAGCCCAGATTCATAACAAAAGCCCACTGTGGACTTAATAAAAGCCCAGGTTCAAGGCCCAGCCACAGTTCAGGTTAAGGTCTAAGGCCCAATTCACTGTTACTAAGCCCAGTTCACTGTTAGCCCAAAGCCCAGTGCAACTCAAAAGACCAAAAGCCCATAAGTTCACAGTCAATCCAAAAGCCCACTGAGCCCAAAACCATTTCATTGTTACAAAAACCCACTAAGCCCAAATCACAATTAGAAGCCCAATAGCAATTTAGAGCCCAAATAGCTAGAAACTCCAAACACCCCCAGTCTCTGTGGATCGACCCGTACTTGCACGAGCTACAACTGACGACCGTAAACTTGCGGTATTACTGTAGGCCCGCGTTTTCATTTCACTTCAATTTTATACGCTTTCCCGGTCCCACCAAGTTTTTGGCGCCGCTGCCGGGGATTGGTGCTGTGTTTTTCTTGTAGTTTTATTAGCTATTTTTGCATTTCACTGCATAGCATTTGCATCTGCATCTGCATCTGCTTCACTTCATTTGTTGTTGGTCCTGCTGTTCTGAACCAGTTTTTCCTCTGCTGGGACGCCACCAAGGAAAAGAACCAAAGCCCTACTGGGTTTTTGCAACAATATCAGAGCAGCTGGGCTGTGCTTAAAAGGTAACCCATTTAAGAGAACCCGAATTGTGGGCTTCCAATTTTTAATTGTGGGCTTGTAATATTAACGCCAATTTTTGGGCGTTTTATTTTCTGTTGGGTTTGTAATTAATTTCTGTGGGCTTGTTTGTTTAATTTGTGGGCTTGTATTTAATTTTTGTGAGCTTGTTTAATTTGGACTGGTATTTTGTATTCTGGGTTTTTAAACCCAGCTGAGCTTGTAACCGATCACGCTAGGTTAACTCGTTAGTGGGCCGAGTACCCAAATTCTAGGCCGAGATTTTGGACTCAGTTTCACCAAACGTTTTCAAACCAGCTGAGCGAAAGCAAACACAAAACCAACAGTGGGCTTGCTCCCATTCAAAAACCAAATTTTATTTTCTTTTAAAAAAAAAAAAAAAAAAAAAAAATTTGCTCCTTATTTCAAAAACCAAAATTTTCCCAAAAATCCAAACCCATTAAAACCAAATATTTTTCCCAAAAATCCAAACCCATTAAAACCAAATAGTGGGCTTTGTGTCTTTTCAATATGGGCCAACCTAGTGCTCTCCATGAATACATGTATCCCACAATAAAAATTCCATTATCATGTATTGTATTACCTCAAACCAATACCCCTTTTAAAATAAATGCAAGCATGATACAAATACTTCCTATATTTCGAGGGTTCGATTCTGAGAACCCCTATACTCATGTAAGAGAGTTTGAACAAATTTGTCGGACTATGCAACCTGATCATATGTCCGAAGACTCTCTGAAATTGCGTTTGTTTACATTTTCTCTAAAGGAAAGGGCCAAAATATGGTTTTACGGTTTGAGACCACAATCAATCACCACTTGGGAACAACTCACTAATCAATTTTTCCAAAGATTTTTTCCACATCATAGGACCATCGCTATTCGTCAAAATATCAATTGTTTTGTCCAGTTGGATGAGGAAACTGTTTTTGACTATTTTGAACGTTTTAATGATTTGTTGAGCGAATGTACACACCATGGATTTGAGAAGTGGAGACTTGTCGCTATCCTCTATGAGGGACTAGACTTTAAATCTCGAGCCATGGTTGAGTGTATGTGTAATGGTGAATTTCTTGATAAAACTGTGGATGATGCATGGAAATTTTTAGCTGAGATTGCAGAGAAAACCCGTCACTGGGAGTCCATTAGGGAAACTGAGACACTGTCACATGATATTGGTGGTAATGAATTGAACTTTGGAAATAGCATGTCTAGTCCTTCTCATGTGTATGATATTGAATATGAACCTAATCTAGAGGAACATGAGTTGACTAATGACACCACAACTGCTAATAGGGACAAGTATGCATATTACTATGATGATGATGATGATGATGTTATGTTAGAAGAACATGTCTATGCTGAAAATGTTATGGAACCTTTGGGTTCAAATACATTAGGCTTCTCTGCCTCGACCTTCACGAATGATGTTTCTTCTAGTATTCCATATACATGTGATGTTGATACTGATTTTGAGCATGTGCATATGTCCTATGAAGATGACTTAGGTAATATAGAATCTTCTGTTGACACTAATATGCATGAAAATATAATTGTTGTGTCTGATTCTCTACCTGGGTCACGTTGTGATGTTTCCACTGATTTGCCGATGCATGAGAATAATTCTTCTGATGATGTTGATGATTCTGATTTGTGTGAGCATGGTAAGCATGTTGTGACACGTGTAGAAGACTTAGGAGATGTTGATGTGATTAGTAATGATGTGCCTATCTTCCTACATGAGTCACAATCTGATGGCCTTCCATCCAACCTAGATTTGGTTTGTACCGATATTGTCAAACCGACTTTTCTGAGAGTCCCCAACCTAAGTTTGGAACTGTGTGCTTCCCAAGTCCTCTTGGACTATTTTGCTTCTAAGTATAATACATCTGAGGAACCACAGTTGGAATTAGCATGTTTTCCCGTCCCTAGCACAGTTCATTTTGAGTTAGACCTTGTGCATGATGAACCCCCAAAACTGCGAGATTTTGTTTCCAAAATTTTATCCGTTGAAAAATCCAGGTTTGGGGGTAGCTCATTTTGTTTCACAGTTTCACTTGCGTTTATTTCCTGTTATATTTGTGTGAAGCTGTTGAAACCTCTACACTTTGTCTTTTGGGTTGATCCTCAACTCTTTAGATTGTTAGTGTATGGTGAATTTTTGTATATAATCCAGTAGATAAAATTTCTTAAAAACCTTTTTGTTCCTTTTGTATATATTTTGCTAATCCAATATGATCTCGGCTGACATATGTTGGATTCTTGCCTTGAATAAACGGAGTTCTAATATTGCTTTCGCCGAAATCGGGTATTCTCTTTCCTTTTTCTCTACTCAACATGATCCTCTTCATATGTTGTATTATAATTTTGTTCATATTTTGAAACATTGAGGACAATGTTTAGTTAAGGTTTGGGGGTATAGAGTAGATACCACGATAATATGCCATAATTGAAAACAAGAACTCCTTCTTTTTGGAAAAAATCGAAAAAATTCAAAAAAATTAAAAAATGAAAAATCATAAAAAATGGAGCTCATTTACCTTGAAATGTTGACTCTTGTGCAAATATGTAATTATTAGGAGTCTTAGTCTAGATATTTAGGCACCCTGATTCTAGCACAATTCACATAGTGATAAGAAATTTGCACGCGCACGATCTACCAATACATGTATGGCCTCGATCTTCAAGGTGTTTGATAGGAAGTCACGATTGCCAATCACTTTAGAATACTGAACGAAACTTGACTAGCTTGTTCTTTGGTTGGTTGGGATAGAAGGTGGAGGTTACATTAAGAAAGACAACCATCGAATTTAACTGGGTGCATCAAAAAGGGCTACCTCTTGCAAAGT
>NC_039368.1:120373910-120404566 GCF_003573695.1 Papaver somniferum | reverse complement strand
AATGAAAAAATCAATCAAGTATTTATCAATTCCATCTTCTCTTGTTCCAAAAATAAAAGAGAGTAGTCAATGTAAATAAGAGTCATGTAAAGAGTCATTTTGTTGTTTCATTGTAATAAGCAAGGAGGGTGTATGCCATTGATGTACAACGCGAGTAATTGTGAAATACCTCCAACTCATTCACAATTCTCGTAAAGTCCGGACAGCTAGCTAGATTTCGACCTTGGTTCTTAGCCTGAGAAACTATCTCTTGGTGATTAGTAGTCATAACTTCAGATCTTTCTTTACACATGTGTAGATACACTTTACACTCTTATCACATGTCCTTTTCTTGTTATCAGTGCTGGGATTGTGCCTTGATAGCTAGATTGACATCTCCATTTTGCTGTGAGCTTAACTGACTTGCACATGTCACATTTGATGGAATCTGAGCTTATATTTTGACCTAGAACTTTGTAGGTACGTTCTAAGCAAACCTTCACGAGACTTCAACTCGTCCACTAGGGACACTTAGTGGTTTAAAAGGCTTAGTGCATACGCTAAATGCATTCGAGAGACCAGCGACAGTGGTATAGGTAGGATTTCCTTAGTTTTGTTTTACTTGAGGACAAGTAAAATTCAGGTTTGGGGGTATTTGATGAGTGCTAAAAAGTGCATATTTCTATATATTTTTCTTGGCATTTAACTCATCTTTTGTGCATTAATTCTACATTTTATCCCATATTCTGTATTTTCATTGTTTTCAAGAATAAATATTTTTCTTACTTAATTTTGCATTTTTAGGTAATAAATAAAGATTGGATGAGTTGCGGAGCAAAAAGAGCAGAAAAATAGTGAAAAGCCAGGAGGAATTACGCAAGGAAGCCGCGAAGAGTGATGTGCGGAAGACCAAAAAAAGGATAGAAATGGGCTTGAAGAAGAAAGTTTTCTTAAAGAAGAAGTGGGCTCAAGGTTTTCCAAGCCCAAACTCATTTCCCAAACCCATATTCTATACCCAAAAGCCTAAAACCCAAATCCATACCCGCTTGCGTCTTCAGCCGTCAGATCAGTTCTCAGAAGCATCCGACGGTCGCTCCCTTGCTGTGCATCGAAGTTTGATATCTCCGCCTTACACTACAGTACCTAACTCCATCAAGTACCGTTCGTTTTGTTGTATTCCTTTATCCGACGGTCGCTCCTATATGCTCCTATCTCACCGTTAGATCCACTTACCATCTTCGCATCCAGTGGCTTACCTTCGCTGGACATCGAACCTTGATATCCCTCCTAACACCCTAGCAGCCGAATCATTTAACCTCAACCAAACATCCCCTCCTTCCTCTCCATCGACCTCATTTTCTCTTCCACCCCCTCACCTCTGCAGAGACACCATGTCCTGCCACCACCAGAACACCACCTCTGCCACTGCCGCTTCATCACCAAACACCATAGCCACCCTACATCAAAGACATCGAAACCCATCCATCCTATTAGCCTATTTCGCTAGTTTCACAAACCCTCTCAAATTTAGGGTTTTGAAATTAGGGAAATAGAGTTATAGGCATGACAGAGATGGAAGAAGAAGCAATAGAAGCATGGGAAGAGCAGGAGGAACAAGAAGAGAGCATGGGTCGTCGACGTGGGTGAAGAATTTTAGGTAAACCCTAACCCTAGTTTTCTCGGTTTTGGGAATTAGGGTTCGTCATTCCTTTTTTGTATAAATTGAGGGCTGGGTATTACTGTTGAGGTGTTCTTGGTTAGCCGAGATACCCCCTAATTGGGTTAATTCCAATGTCAATTTTACTGTTGATGATTCTGATGATTCTGAGTGTGAACTTGCTAATTTGATTGATGATTGTGAGCATGATGTGACATGTGTAGATGATTTAGGAGATTTTGATTTGATTAATAATGATGTGCCTATCGTCCTACATAAGTCACAATCTGATGGCCTTCCACCCAACCTAGATTTGGTTTGTACCCATATTGACAAACCGACTTTTCTGAGAGTCCCCAACCTAGGTTTGGAACTGTGTGCTTCCCAAGTCCTCTTGGACTATTTTGCTTCTAAGTATAATACATCTGAGGAACCACAGTTGGAAATTGCATGTTTGCCCGTCCATAGCACAGTTCACTTTGAGTTAGATCTTGTGCATGATGAACCCCCAAAACTGCGCGATTTTGTTTTCAAAATTGTATCTTCTGTAAAATCCAGGTTTGGGGGTAGCTCATTTGGTTTCACAGCTTCACGTGCTTTTCTTTCATATGTGAAGTTGTTGAAACCGCTACACTTTGTCTTTTGGGTTGATCCTCAACTCTTTAGACTTTTGGTGTATGGTGAATTTTTTGTATATAATCCAGTAGATAAATTTTAAAACTTTTTGGTTTCTTTTGTATATATTTTTGCTAATCCAATATAATCTAAGTTGAAAATGTTGGATTCTAGCCGGTGAATAATGGAGTTCGGTTCGTGTTTTCGACGAATCGGGTATTCTCTCTCCTTTTACTCTACTTAGCATGTTCCTCTTCATATGTTGCATTATAATTTTGTTATCTTTTGAAAAATTGAGGACAATGTTTAGTTTAGGTTTGGGGGTATGGAATGGATACCATGATAATATGCTATAATTGAAAACGAACTCCTTCTTCTTTTGAAAAAATCGAAAAAATTCAAAAAAATTAAAAAATAAAAAATTGAAAAAAACATAAAAATGGAGCTCATTTACCTTGAAATGTTGACTCTTGTGCAAATATGTATTTTTTTTAGGAGTCTTAGTCTAGATATTTAGGCACCCTGATTCTAGCACAATTCACATAGTGATAAGAAATTTGCACGCGCACGATCTACCAATACATGTATGGCCTCGATCTTCAAGGTGTTTGATAGGAAGTCACGATTGCCAATCACTTTAGAATACTGAACGAAACTTGACTAGCTTGTTCTTTGGTTGGTTGGGATAGAAGGTGGAGGTTACATTAAGAAAGACAACCATCGAATTTAACTGGGTGCATCAAAAAGGGCTACCTCTTGCAAAGTGTCATGTAATTTTTTGTTTCTTTTTGTTATGTATCAAAAGAGCTACCATATGTAAAAATCAATTTCAAGTTCTTGTGAAAAAAAAAAAAATCAGAAAAATACAAAAAAATCAAGTATTTATCAATTCCATCCTCTCTTGTTCCAAAAATAAAAGAGAGTAGTCAATGTAAATAAGAGTCATGTAAAGAGTCATTTTGTTGTTTCATTGTAATAAGCAAGGAGGGTGTATGCCATTGATGTACAACGCGAGTAATTGTGAAATACCTCCAACTCATTCACAATTCTCGTAAAGTCCGGACAGCTAGCTAGATTTCGACCTTGGTTCTTAGCCTGAGAAACTATCTCTTGGTGATTAGTAGTCATAACATCCGATCTTTCTTTACACATGTGTAGATACACTTTACACTCTTATCACATGTCTTTTTTTGTTATCAGTGCTAGGATTGTGCCTTTGATAGCTAGATTGACATCTCCATTTTGCTGTGAGCTTAAACTGACTTGCACATGTCACATTTGATGGAATCTGAGCTTATATTTTGACCTAGAACTTTGTAGGTACGTTCTAAGCAAACCTTCACGAGACTTCAACTCGTCCACTAGGGACACTTAGTGGTTTAAAAGGATTATTGCATACGCTAAATGCATTCGAGAGACCAGCGACAGTGGTATAGATAGGATTTCCTTAGTTTTGTTTTACTTGAGGACAAGTAAAATTCAGGTTTGGGGGTATTTGATGAGTGCTAAAAAGTTCATATTTCTATATATTTCTCTTGGGATTTAACTCATCTTTTGTGCATTAATTCTACATTTTATCCCATATTCTGTATTTTCATTGTTTTCAAGAATAAATATTTTTCTTACTTAATTTTGCATTTTTAGGTAATAAATAAAGTTTGGATGAATAGCAGAGCGGAAAAGAGCAGAAAAGTAGTGAAAAGCCGGGAGGAATTACACAAGGAAGCCACGAAGAATGTTGTGCACAAGACCAAAAGGCTAGAAGTGGGCTTGAAGAAGAAGAATTGTCCTTAAAGAAGATATGGGCTTGGCATACCCAAGGCCCAAAACCCTTACCCAAACCCATTTTCTATATCCAAACCCGCCTCCATTCTCAGCCGTTAGATCGGATCCATCTCATCATCCATTGGTCGCTTCTTCATCGTTCATCAAAATCTGAAGTCCCTGCAAAACACCATAGTACCTAAATTCCAAGCCTTCAGATTAGATCACATTTAGATCCTACGGTCGCTTCTTTGCCTGCGCATCAAACCTCGATACTTCCGCTTAACACTACAACACCTAACTCCATCTGGTGTCGTTAATTTTGTTGTATCTCATAATCCAACGGTCGCCACATACCTCTCCATCGTAGCCGTTCGATTCAATCTATATGGGATCATCCAACGCCTTCCACTCGTTGTTCATCAAACTCCGCTGAACCTGCTTCACACCCTAGTCACCGAACCCTATTACCCAACCAAACAGACCCTTCTTCTCCATCGGGTTCTTCCTCTCTTCTTCCCAAATTCTCTGCAAAACTCCCTTCTCGTCTGCAACACCACCTCCTCCTCTGTCTCCTCTGCCGCAACCATTTCTATCACTGCCACCACCTCCATCAGCTCCGTCCTTCCCCCAAAACCCATCCCTCTACTAGCCTAGACATTTTACAAAACTCGCACCTCTTTCTCTGAACCCTAGGGTGTGGGATTTGTAAAACATCTCGAGCTAGTATTTCAGAGACGACAAGAAGCGCAGGAGAGGAAGCAGAAGACAAGAAGAAAACCTGGGTCAGAGACAAATTCAGATCAAAATCAGTGGGTAATTTTCAATTCAAAAATTTAGGGATTTTCAAATTAGGGTTTGTAATTTAGGGTTTTGGTTGTAAACTATAAATAGGAAGTGATGTAGGATGTTAAAGTGTGTTCTTGGTTAGCCGAGATACCCCCAAATTTGGGTTAATCACTGTTTAATTTTAGTTTTAATTTTCAATTTAATATTTAGGGTTCTTCAATTTCTGTTTATGTTCTGTTTATGTTAAATTTTTGAATTCATGTTTCAATTATCTTGTATGATGTATGTTAGTGTTAGCATGTTAGTCATGAGCTAAGTCTCACTAGCTGAGGCTCAGATGAAACCTTAGTGCACTAATGAATGATGAATTGCTAGGAAGGCCTGTGTTGCTTGAGTAATGGGAAGTAGTTGGTGCTCTGATATGCATGTGGGGGCAAATCAGTGAGCAAGCTGATTTTCTTCCCATTCTAGTTGGATGCTTAAGTTTTTAAATCTATAATTACATTGTTTAGCTAGGACACAAGGGTGGATTCTAAGCCTTAGCTTAGCCACAGCTGCAAACTCCTCCCTACCCTTGGCTAACAGCCTTGGTTCCATTGTTCTCTGCTTGTAGTTTCATTGTTCTGTCACATTTACTTCACAGGGAGTGGGATTGTTTACTTTACTTCATTGTTACCATTTGTTTCATTGCTGCTCCCTTGCCTTAGGCTAACTGCCTTTGTGCCTCATTGCCACTGATTTTTGCTTCTTTCCCATGATCATTGTTAGTTTGTTTCACTACCATCTTCATTGCTTTGTAAATATCACAGTTTCACTGCCACTATTTGCTCTTTCTTCTCTTTTGTTTCTCCTGTTCTTGTTACTGCATTCACTGCCTAGTGCTCTGCTGCCTTGTTCTCCCCCTGCTGCTACTACTTGTTGTTGCTGTTGCTGCTGCTGCTCTCCCTTTCCCTGCTGAGCATCTGCTGCTGTGCACTGCTTCTGCTGCTGCTGTGCACTGCTTCTGCTACTGCTGAAGCCCAGATTCATAACAAAAGCCCACTGTGGACTTAATAAAAGCCCAGGTTCAAGGCCCAGCCACAGTTCAGGTTAAGGTCTAAGGCCCAATTCACTGTTACTAAGCCCAGTTCACTGTTAGCCCAAAGCCCAGTGCAACTCAAAAGACCAAAAGCCCATAAGTTCACAGTCAATCCAAAAGCCCACTGAGCCCAAAACCATTTCATTGTTACAAAAACCCACTAAGCCCAAAGCACAATTAGAAGCCCAATAGCAATTTAGAGCCCAAATAGCTAGAAACTCCAAACACCCCCAGTCTCTGTGGATCGACCCGTACTTGCACGAGCTACAACTGACGACCGTGCACTTGCGGTATTACTGTAGGCCCGCGTTTTCATTTCAGTTCAATTTTATACGCTTTCCCGGGTCCACCAAGTATCCTTCATGGCAAGTTTAATATATGAGCTTAAGCCCCAACCCCCTCGATGCATTTTTAACTATCTCTTTGTACAAACCTTTCGTCAAAGATTGTGCGATATTCTCCTTGGACTTTATCCAATCAATGGAAATAACGCCGATTGAGATTAGTTATTTCTTAGCTTTAACTATTATAGCTTGGCTAACACAATGTATAGATATAGCTGGCACAGGCCTATGCCAAAGAGGAATGTCTTCTAAAAATCATCTTAGGCACTCGGCCCCCTCTCATGCTTTATCTAACGCAATACTCTCAGATTCCATAATGAATTGAGCGATATGTTTGTTTGGAAATCTTCCAACAACAAACCCACATGTTAGAGTGAAACCATATCCACTCGTAGACTTAGACTCCTCTGAGTCAACTATCCAGCTTGCATCATAAAGTCCCAAGGACAACAAGATACCTTTCATAAATCAAAAGAGTATTTTAGGTACCATAATACTCTACTCAATGCATCTGAATTCTCTTGCTCTGGACTACAATTATATCCACTTAACTTACTCACAATATAGGCAATGTCTGGACTCTTACAGTTCATTAAATTCATCAGACATCCTATAACTTTTGAGTATTCAAGTTAAGATACTCCACTACCCTTATTTTTCTTGAGACTACAAGAATAATCGTACGAAGTACAAACAGGTTTACAATCAGACTGATTGTATCTCTTAAGCACAACTCAACATAATGAGAACGACTAAGACTTATAAATGTTTGATTATCTTCTAATCCTCATCCCTAATATTACATCAAAAGGGCCCAAGTCTTTCAAGTCAATATTCTCATTCAGTGCATGTTTTTAGTGGAATTGATCACATCTATGTTTGTATCAAGCATATCATCAACATACAAGCATACAATTACACAGACATCCTCAACAAGTTACTTGTAGACATACTTGTCAGATTCATTAATTTAAATCCCCTATCCATTATCACATGATTAAATTTTCCATGTCACTGTTTACGTGCTTATTTGAAAACCATACAAAGATTTTTCAAATTACAAACTTTGTATTCACAACCTTTCACTACAAAGTCTTCAGGTTGATCTATGTAAATTTCTTTACCTAATTCACGGTTTTAGAAAAAGCTGTCTTAACATCCATCTGATGTATCTCTACGTTCTTTATGGCAGCAATAACAATTAGTATCTCAACGGAAGTAATTTCCGTCACAATTGAATTAGAATCAAGGAAATCTACACCTTCTTTTAGTTTATAGCCTTTAGCTACCAACTTAGCTTAATATTTTTCCACAGTTTCATCTACCTATCGTTTCCTCTTAAAGACTCATTTACATCCCATGGTCTTACAACCTGGAGGTAAACTAGAAAGCTCACAAGTCTGGTTCCTACGGACTGAGTCCATTTCACTAAATGAAGCTTCTTACCAGAATGGGGTTTCAGTAGATATTAAGGCTTCTTTACAAGTCTGTGGCTCAGACTAAGCTAGGCATGTTATGAAGTCAGTTTCATAAGAAGTCTCAAGTCTAATTATTTTACTTCTCTTAGGCTCAACATCAACTTCATCTTCCTTTAAAATAAGTTCTGACTATTTGAAGATAAATCTAGGGGATCAACAACACATCTCTAATGAGGTACAAGTTTAGAATAAACATGTTCAAAGAACTCAGCATCCCTAGATTCCGTAATAATATTCACACCAATGTCAGAAAAAATCAGAACACACAACCAAAAATCTATTTGTAGAAGTATACTCAATATACCCTATACGAAAACACAATCAACATTTTTGGTTTCAATCTAGTTCTTTTAGGAAGAGGAATTACAATCTTAGTCAAACGCCCCCACACTTTGACACATTCATAAGAAGGTCATCTACCGTTCCATAAACCATATGGAGTTTCATCTGATTCTTAAAAGGGTACTTTATTCAGGATATACTAGTTAAGAGGACTGCCTCCCCCCACAAGGCCGCAGGTAATCCTGAACTAATCAACATGGAAATTATCATCTCCTTAAGGATACGGTTGTTATGTTCAAGGCTTCTAATTGGTTTCCAACTTCAAGTTTATACATCTTAAGGCTTCTAAGGCGTCATCCTTATCCTAAGCAAGTATACAAGATAGTACCTTGTACAATCATCTACGGAAGTTATAACCATCTTTTACCACAGTGGTTTTGGGTTGAACTCATGTCAACTAGGCCTAACTGAATTAATTCTAAAGGCTTAGAATTACTCTGAACATTTGTGCTAAAAGATTTTATAGCATATTTTGATTCTTCACAGATTTCACTTTTGTGTTCAAAATCCAAACTAAATTTGGGTACGAAGCCTATGCTAGCCAGTTAAGCATTGACTTATAAGTTTACGGTTCCAAGTCTACCACGTAAAACAATCAATCACACAAAGATATCACAAGAATCAACTACGTTCACATCATCAGTTTTTCCGTTAAGATTATATAGACCCAAAGTCCTATAACTCTTGCTTAAAAAATCACTGCCTAGTTACAACAAGTTTTCCAGATTCAATTAAGATCTTAAATATTTTTCCATCTACAACAGAACAAGATACAAGATTTTCGCATATGCTCGGAACATGAAAACTTCATTCAATGTGAGAATATTACAGATATGAGCTTCTGCTCGACCTTTTCCTTTTATGCAACCTCTATTGCATATGAGTTACTCAATAAGAGTTTCTCGACATCCCCTATCCTATGATAGGAGGTGAACAGGTCTCTGTTTCAACAAACATTCTTGGTGGCTCCAGAGTCCACCTACTGGTCTCTCACATTGGTCATTAAAATAACTTCCGACATCATGCCACCAAACTCGTTCTAGTTTGTTTCAACTAAATTAGCATTAACTTTCTACTTATTAAGGTTTTTATGTTGTCTACAATTTACTGCCGCGTGGCCAGAAATTTTACAAACATAACACTCACCCTTAACTAAAGTAATTCCGGATTCAGGTTTACGAAATATACCTTTATCATGAAGACCATGCTTAGAGTTGCGTTCGATGTTCTCACCTTTGCCATCTTTGGAAGATTTGTTTCCAACCACATGCGGCTATTAGCCATGTCCCTCGGAGATGACACCTTTATTCACAAATCACAATTCCAAATCAGAAAGTAAAATATGAGTTTTGAAGATAACATCTATATATACAAACTTCGTTTGAATCAGCGTTTCAAAAAACTCATGGTTACCCCACAAAAATTAATTTAGTTAACAACAATTTTCTGCTCGTCAGAATTTTTCAGAAACGTTTTTCTGTTTTGTAAAATATAAAATAAATACTTTTACAACTCCAAAAATTCTGAAATTTTACGCGGGTAACTATCAGGATGTCTACTACGTTGTGTCAAAAGTGTTCATCGAAATTCCTTCTAGATTAAAAGATAAAATTGAAACTCTACAGATGACCAGAAATTCGTTTTTGTTTTTTCACTCCACAATTAACATTCATGATTCACAAACCAATCAATCGTTTTCGATTATTACAAATGATAATGTCTTAAGATTGTTGGGTGCAATAATCAAAAACAAAGAAAAATCAAATAAGCAAAAGTTATTGATACTTAGCTCCTTTATAATGGAAGTGATTGCTTTGACGAAACGAACAAGCTCCCTGTATCTCCGCAACAACAACAAGGCAAAACTTTGGAAAATAGAGTGAGTCACGTGTTCAACACGCTGTCCTTAAGACATTAGTGCCCGGCTACACTCAAGAGTGATGCTATATCCCTCACAGGACGGATATCTCCAGGATAAAACACCCTAATACACCTACTACTAGCATATGTAGTAGATGCTCAACTTGAGCTTGGCAACTCCGAAAAAACCGTTAAGGAAAATCGCGAATGCTTAAAAACCGCTATAAAATATTTTCCCTTAGGGGTCCCTCTAAAATATAGAGCAACCCCTTTCCCATAGATTTTACAAAAGTAGTGAATTTCTTTATATAATTGACAAATACAACTTAAAAAGAAAAACTCCCCGATGTGGGACTAAAAGTTTTATATAGTTTCTTAAAACTACTAAAAATTGGAAACTCCACGATGTGGGACTAAAAAGTTTCATTCACAAAATAAAACAATAAATTATAATGTTTTATTAAAACTTTAAAAAATTATTTTTTTATTAATCGTTTTCCAACATCGGATAATATGAGAATGAAAAGAAGAAAGACGAAAGGAAGAGATTTCTTCGGTATGACTAGAT
This sequence comes from Papaver somniferum, assembly GCF_003573695.1. NCBI lineage: Eukaryota > Viridiplantae > Streptophyta > Magnoliopsida > Ranunculales > Papaveraceae > Papaver > Papaver somniferum. Next base: position 120,394,092 of record NC_039368.1, on the reverse strand, counting down.
TTTCTGGTGAGATTGGTGTTAGAGGTGATATGCTTAGAGACATGAGATTCAAATGGGCAATAGAGAAGATGGAAGAGTCTGAATTTTATCAGAAGTTTGAGATTGAAGAAGATCAAAATATATAGCTGTTGTGCAGTAGAAGGTCTGGGTGCTGGTGAAAATGTAGATTAAACCCAAGGTTCGATCGATCAAGAATATGTGATTTTTCTAATTTGTTTTGTGTAGAGAAAAACCAAAACCAAGAAAACCATTGCTAAGTAAGAATCAAAACTGTAAAACTTCATCAAAAGTGGGAAAACAATGATTAGTGTTTAAACTATATGACTAGTCAGTGATGAACAAATAAAAGCTTTTTGAGATAGTTGGTATATGGTATGACTATTAGTTGTACTCTTAGAGAAATACTGGTACAACTAGACATAGGTCAGAAAAAATTCTATGCTTTGTTGGTCCATCCCTATGATACTAAAAGGCCAATAGGGTCCGTATTTTGAGTACAAGTTGGGTTCAAATCAAACAGGAGACCTGTATTAAAATTATAGTATATCGTTGGGTTTTGGGCAAAGGAAAATAAAGCACAATGGGACTATGTTTTTCAATTTCTTTCATCTTTACCCCCAAAATTCTCGTTTGTAAACGTCCTTCACTTCCATCATTTCGCAAACGTCGCCAGTATTATCCCATACTAAAGGGGTTTTGGGTGGGTTTTCATCTTATACCTTAAATATTTGCATTACGAGGCAAGGATCATGTCAAACTTGATGGTATATAAGAAGAATGATAATAATTACATGAAAGTACAGGATGAACACTATCCATAGGATTGGAATTTTGAGTTTAGATTTCAGAAAGGTTTAGTAGTGTCAATATGGGATAACAAAGATGAGGATGTTAAGAAGGGAAGAGTGGAAGATGAACCATTCTGTCAGATGCTAATTAACCAATTTATACTTCAGTGGAGGGATTTGGAAAATGTTTTCCATCTGAAAAGGGTTATCAGTAATCAAATGCAGATTTGGATTTATAGTAATAGTAGAGGAAGTCATGACTATTTCTGCAAACGAACCCAGAGACCAAAGCTTTTGTGATTAGTATGGTAAAAATTCATAGGGTATTATACGTGTTGCTCCACATGTTCTGCATCTAACTCTTGAAATGTTTATAGTGCGCTCTTAAATATTATCTTTAGAACTATTCTGTCAGTAACTATGGAATACTCTCAGCAGCAATAACTTGTTGAAAGTCAGTTACCCGTGAGCAGATTTTCTTGTGACGGTGGTTTGGGAGGATCTTTTTCAAGTATTCTTGAGTTCAACTTGGAAGATTTTAACAAGATTTTAACGATTTTGGTTTTATATATTCTTTCAGTTGCTTTTTAATTAATTTGATTCTTCTAACTTCGAGGTTGGACCAGAATATCACTCATCTTTGTAAATTACTCTTCCTGAGTGGTTTGACCAGGGTTGTACCCCATTTACTCATCTCATGTATTAAAAGTATCTCGGAGTGGCACCTACGGACGTAACAGCTAACCGATTAGTGTGTACGTTAAAACTTAAGATATGGTACCGGAGAAATGTAGATGCAGAAATGCTTTGTTGGTTTTTTCTATTCGAAAACGGCTTTGTTGGGTTTAATATTAGGGCTTCCAATTTTGGAAACAAGGAAAGGGAGTGAAAACAACATATAACAAAGAAAGGGGAAAAAAATCAAACTGTTACATAACACTTGCCATACAAGTAAGTTTTCCCATGAATTTTTTTTTTTGTACTGTTAGCTTATAGCTTCACTTTATATAGTTAAAATAAAAGACTCACTATTACATCATGCTCTTGTCCGTTCTCTTTTCTGTCCGAAATTTTTAAGTAAAATTATATGAGAACAACATAATTTAAGTCTGCTATCTGTGCCTCAATTTCTCAAACAGACAAAGAAAACAAAACAATGGTGGGATTAGTAATTCACAAAGGTTAATAATTCTATCAAAGTACTTGCTCTACTTTCTCCTCTCTTTACTGTTAGATTCTTTTCTCTGATCACTTTCTAATGTTTAATGTTGACAACCCTAGTTTGCAAATAAGGAGGAGAGAAAGAACTGGTTTAAAAAGCTGTAGAAGAATAAAAACAACAAGAAAAACAATAAGAAAAAAGGTACTACTTGCTTAACTTTTTTTGTCTGGAAATTATTTTTATCCACAAAAGTTCCACGTTTTTCTTTTCCAACTGTTTCAGGTTGGTGGGCACAACAACACTTGGAAACATGTTGAGATAGAGAAAGGGTTAAAACAAAGATGAGACAAATTAGGATATTCTACGGAACAACATGTTTGATTTGATATCTTTTTGGGAAAAACAAAAATGTGGTTGTGTCTCTTATGTGACTAACTAGGGTTTTAATAATATTTGGTGGTACAGAAAGAATTACTGGAGGAAGTATTCTATAACAGTGATGAGAATGAGAACAAAGTTTATGTCGCGAAGCAAATCAATCCACAGGTAATTGACTTTCTCTCTCTTTCTATATGTATATATGTATTCCTTTATTTTACCTTTTCCAATGTAGAAACTATTTGGTCTGCATTCAGATCATTTAATAAGAGAAGAGGTTCATTTATGTGCAGGGGTTTCATTATTTATGGGCAAAAGTTAGGGTTTCTTATGTTGGTGGCTTGCAAAATTGTAAGATGAAAATCAATAATTTCTCTTCTGGGTTTTTTGTTTGGTATCCTTGATTTTGGTTTCTTTGGTATACTAGGTAAATCAACTGCTAAATATAAAATTGGGTTTTGAAATGTTTCCCAAATCTGAATTCAACGATTTTTGTTGCTATTGAGGTTCCAATCCTTATCGGTCTTGGATAATTTTCTATCAATCTTCTTAGAATTTTGAGGTTATAATAAAGATTTCCCCTGTTTTTTTTTTTTTTTGAACTGGGACTAACACTCGGTCTTGACGAAGATTTTGGTGATCTCTTAACTAATTCATGTGTTGGGTTTGGAAATTTTTATCTATTTGCTTTCTCCTTCTTTATGATTATTTTTAAGAATCAGAGATTGATGGACTTGGTGTTATGCTTTTTCACTAGTCTTGTATCGACGAAGATAATAACCACCAAGAGATTTGGTCGAAGATGCCAACAGAAATGAGTAAGAAGACTGGTTTGGGAGGGTAGATTTGGTTATTAAATAGTACAATTTTATTAGACAGGCCACGTGTGTTTCACGTGCAAAATTAACTCAACTACAGCATGACGATAAAGTTAAAAGAAAAGGGGTTTCACCTGTTAACGATTTAAAATGGGGTAATGCAAACCTTTCCAAATTGGAATATATTCAGATTAATTGGGGTATACCTAATGAGATAAAAGTTAGATCATTTTGAAGTAAAAGAAGGCATCCCTTAATCATGTATTTTCTAAATGGCTAATATATCCTTGTTTAATTAACACTAAAAAATCTGATCAGCTTAATTAACTGAGTTTAGATTGATTGATTGAGTGGATTACAAAAATTATGAATTTGAGTTGTGAAATTTTGCTTTTTATTGAACTTATGTGGGAAGATTTTTGATGAAAAAAATGTTTTGAGAAAATCTTTTGCAACGGAAACGAAAGCACACTACCCCAAACACTTCCAATTTGTGAGCATGAAGCACTAGCACTGACCGCAGCTTCAAACACAAGGTACATCATTTTGTATGTAGCTTTTCGACTGCATTGCTTTTGGGAGTTTTCTTATCTTTTGCACAGACTTCCAATCTTCTTCGGATCATCATAGCCTTACTGCATGCAATCCAACGCCAGGGTAGCCATGCTCTACAAACTGCTTTTTAAAAGACGTCTACGAAATCCAAATGCCAAGTCTTCTGTAAAAATGGGTGCTATTTTACCATTTGAAATTCTATGTTGCCAAACAGGCTCATAGCTCAAACTAGCTCTGGAGAGACAGAGAGGCTAATGAACACTTAAAATTAGTCTAGCTCCAGTCAATGCAAATGGAGCGAGCAGTACCGGATCCACTTAAATTGAACTATGGATATATAATATCCTAGTGGGCTTGCAGCTAGATCCAAGTTCAGTTGCCCTATAAATACAAACATCAAGACCCCAATCCTAGATCTCTTCTTTTTTTTTTTTTGTTGATTTTGTTCCTCAAATCAAAATCTCCAATCAGTAGCAGTAGCAGATGGGTTCGTTCAAGACGGAGTAGTACTGGTATTGTGTGGGATTCTGGTGGAAGAAGAAGGATCTTGACTCAGTGGAAACACCAGCATTATGATATTCTCTCAAAGCCAAGTAAGTATAGAATTCTATCATCTTCCTTTTGAGTTTCTTTTATGTCCGCTTATAGCCAAGATTTCAGTAAAATAATCAACAGGTTGCCTCTGTATTTTCAGGACGGTAGAGGTCTTGTCTAAATTGAAGAAGAGTGAATTTCAGTTCACTACAAAGGATGAGAGCTACTATTATCGGCAAAAGATCTGCGGGATATTGAGGTTCAGTTATAAGGGGAATGATTCTGGGTCCGAAAGAGATGAATATATAGGTAGATGAGGAGCAAGGTGGAAATGGATCTAGCGATAAGAGGAGTACAGGAAGATGGAGAGTGAGGAGAAGGAAAAAGGGTGTGCGACTGAGCAAGGATATTGCTGATTCCAAGCGTGTGAGAGCTGAAGATTCAAGGTCACATTGAAGTTTTCTGAAAAACTCATGGAGGTGTGAAATTTGAATGTTGCTTTCGGTTGTTGGGTCTTTGTTATAGTAGATATATCTATGTCTTATCCTTGTTTTCAATTTCTTATCATTTGGTGTTTGTGTTCCTCTGTTCAGGGTTCACACTGTCTCAAAGTTTTGTTGTAATCTTTATTACCTGTACTCGTCGTTTCGCCTATATGTTCTTTATTACCAAAGTTTTGCTGTAATTTGGTGTTTGTACGTTATGGTCAATGGGGGCGATAATGGGGCGAGCACAATTACCTGTACTCGTCGAAATAAGGTTTCTTTCCTTTTGCACCAGTTATTCCAACCTTCATGTTTGATGCATGCATCTATATAGGTGTTTGCAAAGACCACCCTTCCGAAAGGTCCCCCATCATGGTCGCCCAAGATATGCAATATGAGTTTCCTCCATTGCCAGTAGTCGTACATCTGCACCAGAAAGTTGGCCTCAGATTAGCTGACACTCAAACATGATGCATACACAGTGGTACCAATTTCGTCAGCAGTTAAAAGAATGAGTCTAAACACATACCCAAACACACAAACAGCAAAGGAAAAGACTAACACAAATCTACGTCGATTTAAGAACATAATAATGACTCCAGTTTAGATGAACTGATGTTGCAAAGAAGAGCTAACAATCTCTAGATATACACCTTTGAGGGCGACGAACAAGTAAGAACATATAGGTGAAATGATGGCCTCCATTTCAGCCAACGAAAGTTATTCGTTGATCATAAACGGAAGACTAACATCCACGAAAGAAACAAAAGAATCATACCTTAGGAACACGTAGCTGGTGGGTTCGTCAGCAGATTTCCTAACCTGTGCTGTAATGATGACTTGCAGTGAATATGGCAATGTTCTAAAAGAGCAGTTCTATTACCAAAGATGAAGTCTACACTTCCTTGAATGCGGCAATCTTTCGGATAGTGCTTTCCATGCTGTAAATACAAGGTATCCTGCACAAAAGCAAACGACAGAAAGCAACCTTTCTCGCATCTTCCAACTGGGAAGCTTGACACAAACCATGAATAAGAATGCTAGCTGTACATGTAATTACTATCTGAGATTCCTGTAACCTCCATGGATTCTTTATTTTTCCATTCCTGCAGAAACCGTCCATCATGGTAGTGTATGTCACTTCATCTGGAGATTGACCAGAAGTTTGCATCTCATTACCAAACCTCTGTGCAGTCTTCATTCTTCCATCCCGGTATAGTTCCCTTAACAGAATATCAACTATTGCGGGTTTCAATCCATTTCGTTTCATTTTCTTGAATAGCTGCACAGCTTCACCCAGCTTACGATTCCTGCAATGCCCATCGATTAACACATTGTAGGTGATTTCATTTGGCTCAAGGCCTCTATCCACCATGGAGTCAAACAATTTAACAGCTTCTTTCAACCCACCATCCAAACATAGACCGTTGATCATTGAGATTTAAGTAATCTGATCAGGTATTATATTTATCTCTTCCAAAAGTTCGAATAACCCCAAGCATCAACAAAATCTAAATGGAGAGGGATAGGTAAACTTTCATGCCTGATGGGCAAAAAGATAAACCGCTACCTAACTGGAGAACTCTAATTGATTCAACACCAAGGCAAAAAGAGTAGGGACACGCGTCGATATATCATTGGGGGACATGGAGGGATAGAGAAGAAGGGGACGGGGGATCTAGAGCCGAGGCCAACCATACAATAGATGTCGGTATACAATATTGGAAGTCTAATCGGTCGGTCAAGGATGATGACAGATGTCCCTACTCTGTTTGTGAAATATCCCCACATGCTAGACCGCTTTACACCGAATAGTTGTTGCAACATATAGGGTTTCGATTTCTACTATAAAACATCTCATTCTAATCCTCTCTCTCCTGGCTGCAATTTGGGAATAGTCTCAGAAGAACCCTAATAGTCTGTCTGTCTGTTGGAATTCACAGAGTTTGGTTGAAGAAATCACAAAGATGATGAGATCGCAGATGGAGGCAATTATCTTTCAGCACGAGACACCGGAACAGAGGGAGAATCGATTGAAAGAAGCTGAAGCAAGAAAGGTTAAGACGCGTAAGAGGGTAATAGAGGCGTTGAAGAGGATCCATCCCGGTACTGAGGTGGAGAAAATGATTAGGAAGACATCTGGGATCTATTTTGAAGATTGATGATGATGAAGAAGAAGAAGAAGAAGAAGAAGAAGAAGAAGAAGAAAAAGAAGAAGAAGAGATGTTAATCATCGTTAATTAGTTATTACTAGTATTAAGTAATTTGCTACGTAATGTAATTAAAGTCTGTTTAGGGTTATTGAGAAATTTTCAGTGTTACTTTTTTCACTGTTGGATGAAATTTTCATTAAGCCAGACATGCAGCTATGTCTCACTTAGTAGTCTGAGAAAGAAATTTAGATGATATTGAATTTTAAACTTGAAAAGAATCATGATCCGAGACAGACATTTCACAATGTTTAAATATATCTTTTACTACCACCAAAAAAAAGAAGAAGAAAACAACTACATTTTCGCCATGATTTATAAAGGGGATACCAGTTCTATTAAGTGTTGATACCGTTTCATATAAGACAAAAAGATCCCATCGATCTTGTCCGTTGAATCGATAAAATGGTACCATCACTCAGTAGGACTGGTATCCCCTTTATAAATCGTGATTTTCGCAGTACCGATTTTACATCTTTATCAAAATAATAATAAATAAATGTGATGTTGAACTCTGTGTTTTTCATTACAAAAAGATTTACTTAATTGGCAGAGAGTCGGAAAGAGCGTGGAGAAGGGTAAAAGATCATGGCTGAATTGGGGGTCCTGGAAAAATAATTGGGGACCCCTAGCTACATGACAAAAAAGGTCATGAAATAGTAATTAGGAGTTATCCCTTATCCCCAACTTTTTTAAATGCCTGAACTGCCCCAAATCATTAGTGGTAATTAAGTTAATTAATTGTTAATTAGTTTAATTAGATTAAAATCAGATTTAGGGATAAAATTTTGATAAAAGAAAAATTGTGTTTTTGTGTTGTGGAGAGGAAGAAGTTGAGTTTTTTGGGGATTCGAGTAGAGGAATCATATTGCTCAAAATGAAGGAAACAATCCTCAAAATGAAGAACCCGAAGCTCAAAACAATCAGGTAAACTTCCTATACTCTTCAAATTGTATGAATGATGCCTCAAGTGGTCGATTCATGTACACTATGCGACTACTCAGATTGAGGGTCGTTAAGTCGAGAGGGTAATAAACGAACGACTCTAAGAAGTCGTCAATTACTTGACACAACCTTTGACGACTCAAACCTGCAACTTTTGCAGGTTACGAAAAATCGTCAACCAAGTGTGATATAATTGACGACTCCAGCTAGTCAGGTCATATAGAGTCGTTAACTTAATATGTTTAGAACCCAACGACTCTAAAACTTTTTACTCTCTGAAGATGTTACTCTTAGGGTCGTTAATTAGGCATTCCTATATACTGACGACCCTAGCGAGCCATTTCATAGATCAAGGGTCGGCAAGCAAAATTTATAAAACCAAACGACCCTTCAACATCGTTAACGACTTCACATGACGACCCTTCAACATACTTAACGACTACAACCATTTGACATGACGACCCTTCCTATTTTTTGAACAGGGAACAAATTTTGTATCATATAGAGTAGTTAGCGATTTAGAAATTTCTAGACGACACTATCTAGGGCAGAAAACCAGGTTTAGGGTCGTTATCTACTACCCCTTAATGGTTAACGATTTTTTTATCAATTCAACATGCATATCAAAAATCGTTAAGCAATAAAAAACCGTGGTTAACGACCCTGGAATTGTAACTGCAATTTTGCCGTTGAAAACCTAATTTTTTTTAATTCACTTACGACGATGAATCGGTGGGAAAAATTCTTTTCTCAGAAATCGTTAATGGAATGGGAAACAGAGGGAGTGAAGGAGAAAAAGAAGTAAGGATAAAATAATTATTTCACCATCATTTTGGAAGCCCCATATATCTTTTGATGTGGGTACAAAAATATATCCTGCCCGCAATTAGTTTCCACGGCCCCAATTCAGCCTCGTAAAAGATGCATGTTGAATCAGTGTATTAGTTAGCCATCATTCCTCGATCAGAGTCTCGGATAAATGCCTATGTACATTCTTGCCGTGTGGACAGCCCAAGAAAAAGAAAAAGAAAATACAAACATGGGAAACGAAAAGATCTTTTAAAATAAATAAACTAAAAAATCTGCGTATCCCTTGGCTTTGGTATTAAATAATTATAATTTCCTACCCTAGTACCCTTCTGGATCTCTATCTATAATAAACAGATGTCATATTGTATATTTACGTGTTCTTCTGTTTATTCTTCTAATATTTTACGTGTCATATTGTATATAATGCAGTAATAAATATGTTAAAAAATATATATATATATATATAGAAATATATTACTTTATTCTAGAGTAATGACAATGATGTACTTTGTGAAAGCCTCTTTCCAATCAATTGGTTGTTTACGTGTCAATTCTAGTAAGTCTAGTCTAGTCTAGTCTGTTTTTTTGTTTTTTTCGAGGCCGCATGCGTCCACTTCCACGTAAACACTACTCAGAAGACGACCACAGAGAAAATAAGAAAATTCATAATTTTGACGTTATAAAAAAGGATTTATTTATTTATTTTCATGGTCCGCTAATTTATGGTAAAGGGACAAGAAAAAAACAAAAGAAAACATAAAATCCCTGTGTTATGTTATGTTCAGCCAAATAAGAATATAAAGGTGATTTTTGATTCTTACCTTTCCAAGAATAAGTAAATATAAAAAAGGAAGATCTGCATGGAGCTCCTGGACTTCCACTTCCACCATTTACAGGTTCAATAAAAATATCTTACTATATTTTAAAACTATTACTTTTAGGTTTCCTAAATTTTTTATACAAATCCAAATCTACTTCTACTTATATATTCTCTATAAATTACTGGTTATTGTTCATTCCCAGCTACTAAACTAAACAAATTTCATAAACCATACCAAAGAAACCCTAATATGTCTCCAACTGATGCTGCTACCTCTTCTTCTGTGAAACATAGCTCTAGTAACCGTGAAATCAGTGATCTGAAGAAGAAGAAGAAGAGTGTGGATACAAACAAGAAACGCAAAAAGATTGAAAAACAAATGAATGTGGAAGTAGAAGTAGAAGAAAAAGAAGAGGATGCTGTTGATGTTCCTCAAAAGAAAAAGAAAATGTAACCAATTTTTCATCCCCCATTTTGTTTTTTAGTATCAATTCTATTCTGTTTTTAGGTTTTGACTTATGAAGATCCCAATCCTTATCTCATTTTTTGCTGAATTCAGTTTAGCTTGATTTGATTGATTAGGTTTGGATATACCTGATCTGATTTTAATTCTACAATTTTGTTACTGCAGAGCTGATGGTTTGAGTAATAAGGATCTTCTACGAGAAGAAGCAGCAGCAGCAGAAGAAGAAGAAAATGCTGAGAATGGCAGAAGGTAAAAAGACGCTGCAATTTTTATTTTTATTTTAATCTGTTTGTGTGAATAACTTTCCAGATCTACTTTTGTGTTGCTGCAGAGATGAAGATGGCTGGTTGGATAAAGATATCATCATATTACTTGAATGTTTTAAAGAATGTGCTAATCATAATGGAAATCTTCGAGACAAGCAGGATTTTTTGTCGTTAGTAAACGGATCTACTGGTAATAAATACAGCGCCGGAACGAGGGTTTACGACAAACTCCAGCGTCTCAAGACAGAATATCGAGATTACGTGGAAGGCAAAAGAAGAATCAAGGAAGTTACTCCCCAGTCCCCAGACCATAGCACAGTTTAATATTTTGCAAGATTTTGTTGGGGTGATAGTTGGGAAAATTGATTCTCTAGGGTGAAACTTGATCTCACTACAGGATTCGTGAAGCTGATTTTCATATAGAGGCTATTAGAAGAGGATATACCAAGAAAGTTGATCTCTAGCTTATCAGTTCTCTTGGGTTTTTTTTTTGGTTTTTTTCGAGTATAAGCAAACTCATAAGTAAATTGTCTTTTGCGTTTAAACTTATCCTGAAACTAGAGTTTCTGCTTAATTATGTTTGGTTATTTAATCTCCTTTAAAGATTGATTACTAGGGTTTGCTCATTTTACAGTAATTATGAAACTTTGATGTTTATTTAGAATTGGAACTAGTAACTGCGGAACAATACAATTTTCATGTTTCTTAGCCCTGCCGAGCCTATTCAAGTGCTACTTGATGCTTCCTCGTGGCTTTCTGCCTGCAACAGAGGTCGTCAATAGGCATCAATGCAATTGGCTCAAGAAAAAGATGTTGAAACTGCTGGGTATCACGAGTCAAATTCAATGACATTCATGAACATTGCTCATTAATAAAGATCATAGTTACTACATGGTTAGCTGAACTGCTGAAGCATTACTACATGGTTAACTGAAGAATTGTTTTATGCTGCTACAGTGATGTTGAAGCTTACCAGTACTTGTAGCTTTTCCTTGATCATCTCCTTGGCTTATTATTATCAACTTCCCTAATTGATGATGATCGGGATCATGTGTTGCTGCTGCTGTTGGTTCATCTTCATTATCTACTCTGCTTTCTATTTGGAAGTAACTAGAACCAGTAGTACCATTATTTTCATCACCATCAGTTTGCATTTGACATTCCAGCGCTGTAGTGCTGCCGTTTACTTGCCTCCCATGCACTTCTCAATGTTGCCATACGACTCTGGAACTTAATTTCAGCTAGTTCCTCCCCAACTACTACATATAAGATACGTAACTATAATACATTAAAATTGTCTTTAGATGACCAATCTTCAAATTCAAACATTCTTTTCTTGTCCTTAGCTGAAATAAGTATTATAGATGCCAGTATTTCCACTCAAAGATAGTGATGATAAAACAATATACACTGCTTAAACAAGAAAAATATAGCTGAAATTTATACTGCCGTGTTAGCGAGGTACTCAATTTATTTTCTAAGACTGTTTCGAAAACAATATACACTGCTTCGATTTATTTTCTTAGACTGTTTCAGAAACAATGTACACTGCTTTAATAAGGAACTAATGTCGTAGTACTCAATTTATTTTCTAGTCAAGACGCACACACGAAGCGCCTGCCGAGCCACCTAATGCTTTAACAATCCCTGAACTCACAGAACAGATAAAAATGACTTTGTGAAGAACAGGTAAAAATGACTGCACGTCCCCGAACTCAGAGTACCGTTGCTTCACATCTTCACTACTCGTATCAAATGAGAGAGTGATTATGAAAACAGTTCTCTGCTGTTCTTCCATCCTTGCATGCTCCGTAAGTTCAGTCTTTTCAGGCCATTTAGGTTTTACCCTAACAACAGCCTTTTTCCATCGTAGTAGTTAACGCCTTTACTTGGAGGTAATGCTGAATCTAAGTTCCTTTTCGATCGAATGTGATCATATTCTTACAAACTTTAGATGCAATATCAAATTCCTTCTCAACATTAACCACTTCAGCAAGACCACAATTCTCAGTAACATCAGAATTTTCCGTAGCAGTATCTCCTGCTTGAGGTTGTTTCGGATTTTCTATCCCCACCGCCAACAACATCTTTCATATTATCATTACTGGTTTCGTTCTCCTCTTCTCTATGCGGTAGTCCTAGAAAATCTCACTTTTTATTCAGATGTAAATGAAGAAATAACAAATGGAAGTTATATGACAAAGTGTCAACTCAAAGATGCCATTAGCACCCGTGATGTATATTTTCTTCGAAACAGCCGAATCAAACAGCAATGAGCCTGTCACCAAAATTTTGCCCATCTTTAGTTTATGGATTCCCTGACAAAGCAAACACAAGATTTCTTTGTAAGTATGAAGTGTAATTGGCAAGATATGATACAAAAATGAGTCACGAATCATACATTTTCAGCATCCTGCTTGCATGTGAAGGTAATAAATGCAAATCCCTTGGACAGTCTGTATAAAAGAACGAAACTAATAATAACTACCCGAATTGATACTAAATAAACTTAACAAGTGTCATGTAGGCCTTTGCAAATAACGTGTGTGTCAGGTGCCTGTGGAGTCGATACGTTCCACACAAAACCAGCTGATGAAAAAAGTTTTTTAATCTTACTGACTTTTGCCTGCAAAAAATGAGTTTAAGGTATAGTTGAGGTAAGAAGCTCTTGCAGCCAAGAAACATGTGAGAAAAGTAAGATATAGTTGTAGACATAACCTCAAACGGAATATTTCTAATAATAAGCTTCCATTTCTCGGTCTTGGAACCCTGCAACAAGAATCACCACAGAAATTGACTGAGATATTTAAACTTGACCCGTTTGAGCTTAAAACATTTTCCCGAGGGAAAATAAATTAACAATAAGTGCCAAACAAGCAATCAAACATCTAATTGTGTGTTCATCACTTTATCAAAGAAAGCCAGCACTGACAACTTTTTCATTAGTCCACTAAAATACCAAGTCAGAGAAAGATGCTCAGGACTTCCCTGTTGGAGACTACCATAAGTTCCAAGCTAGTCTCGTAAGCCCAAATAGCAACAGAACCACATATTCAGAAGAGCACTTAGAGACTACCATTGAACATAGCACTTAGGGAAATAAACCAAGTATGCATAGATTCAAGGGCAGAATCATGAAATTAGTAAATGAGGGTGGGATGAGAATTACAGGTACCAAATGGAATCAAAACTATGATCAAGAGATCATCGAAAAGTTTCATTTAGGGCTAAGAATGTCCAGGTTTCAGTACATTAAAACATGTTATTGGTATCCACCTGACAAGATTGTGTGATGTTTTGTTGTGATGGCTCATCATTTGGTAATCCTGGGTCTGCAGGATTTGGGGTTGTTGTTAGAGATTCAAATTGTCAGGTGTTAGGTGCTCTCACTGGAGGTATTGGAGTTGCTTCTAATTATCTTGCAGAATCTTATGGTGTTATGTGTGCATTGGAGCTGGCTGTTCAATGGGATATGCTGAAGATTATTGTTGTATCAGATTCCAAAACTGTTCTGGCAGAATTTGCTCAGGGGAAAGTTCCATGGTTTCTTAAGGGAAGATGGAGTATTGCTACAAGGAAGCTAAATCTAATAAGGTATCAACATTGTTACAGGGAAGTCAATTTTTCTGCAGATAATATGGCAAAGAAAGGAGCATCTTTCGCAGCTGGTGTTAGACAAATTCATCTTGGAAGACCTCAGTGTTTACCAAGAGTTGAAATGCCAATGTTTGAGTATTATAGATTTGGATGAAAAGGAGTGTTAAAGTGTGAGTAGTGGGTCTGTTTATGGGCCTGTTTCTTTTACTTTAAAGTTTTAGTTTCTTGTAATTGGGCTGTAATTTTTTTGGCAATATCAATAAAAGTTATGTGATTCAGAAAAAAAAAAATTGAACATAGTAGATGCATAATCAACCTTGTAATATGACCAGGGAACCATAACATGGCTGCTAAATTGTGAAATTTGCAACAAAACATAGGTGATCTAAAGTGCAGAGAAGAAACTCTAGTACTCAAAATGTTCCAGAAGGACCTATCTATGCATGTAACATACAGAAGTAGGACATCCTGGTATATATTAATAAAATGTTATAGACATTTAAGGTACCCATCCTAAAGAATGTTATACCTCACCACCCAACTGGCGTGCCCAAACAGATGCACCATTTATCTCTTGTTGGTGCAACTTAGAAACCGCAATGCGAGCTGATCGAACATCGGTGTAGAGCACGGCTGCAGCATCCATCTTGCATCCACGCGAGCGCTGAGTCATAAAACATACATATGGCTTAAAGTCAATTAGTGACAAACAAAAATGTGAAGAATTCGTGCCGAGCCCCTATCTACGTTTCGAGCATGCTAATTTACACATAGTGCGGTACTTGGCATAACTGCGTATAGCTTACTGGACTTAAAAAGAATTACTCACCTGACAATATGGACTTGGTTTAGAAACAGACAACAGAATGATTAAATGAGTAAGCTATGGGATAAAGAGTACCAACCATGATGTTCAAGCTTTTGTGTTGGGAGAGGATATGTCACAGATCACACAGTACCAACCTCGAAGAACCGAAAAAGAAAGAGTTGACACATTCAATTTAATTGCGACAATCAAATGACTGAACTGTCTAAACATTTTATTGTAAGTATTGTGAGTGTTCATCTCAGCATCAAGACCCACAGAGTTTCTTTTCATGACACCCTTCAGGTATTCTCCCTAATGGCTTCCAAAGGGTAGCATCATTGTGCAAGGTCGTGATTAAACCGGACAGTTATTGGATTATATGAAGGAAGTAGATCCAAATTAAAGAGCACTCCAATCAATACTTAAATCACACTGCTTCATATAAGAAAACCAAGAATTGAAGTAGAAATATTCACATTGAAACAGAACAAACATAATAAAAAGTTAATAGCAGTCTAGTGAACCGTAATATACACCATCATTGTACAATATAATCCTTTCTCTACAATTGCACAATCACATATCAGGCAGACGATTACATTTACTCTAACATTAGAGATAATCTTACTTTAGCTGTTCCAATGTAACAATATAGTTATCAAAGTCATGGATAAGATTTCTGAAATTTTCTTACATAAAATTGTTTATCTTCTGAGCTATGAAATTGGACAGTAATGAAAAACTACATAACTTTATCAAAGCCATTAATAACATTCTGAGATTCTCTTACGGAAGAATTGTTTGTCTTATGAGCTATACACATGGCCATTAATGAAAAGCTTATGAATGTCATTAACTCGAAAATTAAGTGGGAGTCCATCTATGAACATACTTTTACTTTAGGCAGTGCAACCGTGCACAAATAGAGCCATATGACTGCTAACAATCAAGATCTCATTCAAATTTATAGGTGGAGAATCCTAAATGCATCCCAATATTGAAAAACATTGAAGTTATAAGCACCGAAAACAACTTGAAATCATAAACCAATTGACACTCACTTCCTATAATTTTCTATTTCTGCCACAAAATAAGGGTTTCTCTTATAGTTCCAGAAATTCAGCATTATGTAAATCACTTCTCTGACATATATATAGTTCAGCAATGCTTCAAGAAGAAACAAATATAGTTCGAAAATCAGTATATAAACTTCCTACTTCAGTTGACATGCCCACAAACAGTTGGAGCTCATAAAAAAAGTCTGTAATGGTAAGCTGATTAAGGAATCAGATGTTGAACCCATAATAGATGGAACTAGAAAGTCAATTGTAGGAGTATGTTAATCAGAGAACAAACTCATCAACAGATTCACTACTACTATGTAATTGATCGAAAGAATGCATGCTCATTTACAATAATCACAAATCCGTCTCTTGTTTCCATAGTCATGCATGTCATAATATTGTGTTATGCCTAGGCTAAAGAGTCACTCATAGGAACAATCCCATGCCTCTAGATACTCAATGAAACAATACATAAATGTGTAATACTTAGCACCCAAGCCCAGCTACATATATATATATATATAGATCAATTACTTCCGGAACTTCTCCGACGGTTGATTATATTGCTTGTAGCGGACATTTCCTCATCATACTCACTGACGTTCCTGACTTCTTACGACGAACGACATCCCTGTGATCTTATAAAACAAAACAAACTCGGTAGAAAACAATCAAAACATTGCACGGATAATAATTTTTATGTTACATAGCATAAGGTTTAGGTACTTACTATGGTATGGCAAACGACGACATCCCAACTGTCTTTGTACCCCCATAACATTTGTCCTCCATCACCTGGTAACATGTAAACGGGATCCTTAGGGCCGGGAGGAAACATCTTCAGCTGGTCGGACATGTGGTCACCTTTCTTCTTCTTTAGAACATCTATCTTACCTTGTTCTTGAGCGTCTCTTCCTTGGACTTGTTCTTGCACTTGTTCCTGAACTTCTCCTATCTCTTTACCAACTTGCTTCTCACTCTTTTCTTCATTACTTTCATCCTCACCTTCTACTTCATCACATTCATCCTCACCTTCTTCTTCATCACTTTCACTCTCATCACTTTCTTCTTCGCCACCTTCCTTGCCACCAAACTCTTCTTCATCGATCTCCTTTCCACCACTTTCTTCCTCATCACCTTGTTAGTCGGAAACTTCTCTATCACCATCTTCTTGTTCATTAGGTACATCAGAATTAGATTCTTCATGTGTTGGTTGCTCCGCTTGAGGTGGTGGGTCATTGATGATGATCCTTTGGCTTTACTCCCCGTGGCCCTTCGGTGGGAAGCATTCAAATTTTGACCTTCTTTTCGACAAGGTCCCAAAGGCTTAGGAGAAGCAAAGTCATGTTTCCTCTTATATTTCTTTTCGGCTTGCTTTTGTTGCTTGCCCTTGTTTGGCCTGTAGAATATGGAGTTAAGCGACAAACAACAATGAAATATAATGCATTTTTTTAAGTCAAGGTATACAATCGGTTTACTCGATATACATATAAAATCTGATTCCTGACATACAAATAACTAATCGGTTTATTCAAGTGCTCATGTAATCCGATTTTAACAAAAATAACATGCAGAAACGATGGGTCTAAAACCAACAATCGGATTTTTTTAAGTGCTAATGTAACCCGATTCTATTAATCGGTTTTCTCGATATACATATAAAGTCTGATTATTGACTAGCATATAAGAATTCAAAGGCTACACAATCGGTTTTTGTGAACACATATGTAATTCGATTCTAACGGGAAAAAGTTACGGAAATATTGGTTATCCCTACCATAACTGAATCGGTCTATTCATACACTAACATTTTCCGATTCTTATTCACATGAAAAACAATCGGTTTATGTGAGCTAGAACATAAACCGTTTCTAAACAGAATTAGTTTACTTGTACACTAACATAATCCGATTCTGTAAAACCTGGAAAATTTTGATTTCAAAAATTTTGATTTCTAAGCGATTGCATGTTACTAAAACCTAGTTTAGAGGATTGGGTTGATATAAAAGTATCTGATTCGACCAATTTCCTCCTGTTGTTGTTCGATTAGAGATGGTTCTTCTCGAGCAACCGTTTTCTTCTTCGGTTTGTTTCCAATTGCTTTAACAATTCCGGGATTACAATCACTAGGATAAGTGATTCCGGTGGCTTATTTGTATAATGATGGTTTCAATATTTTATAGAAGAAAAAAAACAATTAATCGTTTTTGGATCGTCGATAATCGACGATTTTTGGTTTCAGAAAAAAGAAAAAAAGAGGGAGTAGAAGAGATGAAGAATCGGTTTATGAGATAGAAATGAAAACTGATTTTAGTTCTAGGTTTATTAGTAAGAGCTGATGGGGTAATTTAGTAAAATTATTATTTTTTAGAGGATAATTTTGGTAGTTTTAATAAATTTAGACACCCCTTATCATTGTGTATAATGTAGATGAAATGATGTATAGGTCCCAATTTAACCAGGTTAAATAATGGAAATGTCTAATTTACTATATATTGCATCTGTCCATGGAACTAGATCTGGGGCTACTCTCTCAAGTTTTACTGGTTTTGTTTCATTGTTATTATTATTACTATTATTTTTTGATATGTAAATAATGGTTTTGTTTCAGAAATGCCCCAACCAGAACAAGCTTAAATAAATCTAAGTGCATCAAAATCGAACAAGGAGGAGAAAAAAAAACAAATGGTACTACTATCCTAATCCAAAGTCCATAAGCTTACCTGCACAAATTTTATGAGCTCTTTTGTGGAGGAAAATAACTGATTAGTTGGCCTTGGCCATTTGTAAATATGTACAAACTGATGTTTTCTCTCAGACGTGTAGAACGACTCAGAGGGACTTTAAAGAGCTAGTAAAATGGTTTTTATGGATGCTGGCTAAAAAATTTATGATTGAGTTTTTTTCAAATTTAACCAGTTACGGTTGATAATTCATCTTTTACGAACTGTAACTTCGATTTACGGTTGGTTATGAACAAAATTCCACCCGTAATTACTTCTGAAAATGTAAAAAAAATGATTTTTTTACGTATTTTAGATAACTTTGAGTAACAAAAAGCTAGTTGGGACTAATTTAGAAATATACCCGGTCATTTTCGGGTCCTGGTTCTTCATTTTGATGGTTAATTTCTTCAATTGATTGAGATTCCTCTAAACATTTTTTTTTAACTCAAAAAATCTGATTTTGATTTTGATTTTGAGTTAATATAAATGAAACCAATCATTAACACTAAATTTGATTATCATCGCTAAACTAGGTTATCAATTATGAGGATAAATTTGTCATTTTCGGATTTTTTTTTCATAAGGAACAATGAAATTATCATGTAATGACACTTTTTGTCTCGTTACAATGCCGCCATAAACCATGTGCTTGTTAAAGAGCTAGTAAAATGGTTTTTATGGATGATGGCTAAAAAAATAGTATCTGTTTATTTGTCCATTCTCGTTAAAGTCCTGTGGTGGCTGATGAAAAGGCAGCATGCCAAGCGCATGCATTGTTTATCCACTTCCCCCATCAATTTGTCAGAAGACAAAGTACTAAATGGGCTTCTTTATCTAATCGGAAAAGAAAAAGCACTTTCTCCGTGGTCAAATGTAGAGAATAAAACTTTTGTGCATTTATGTTCAATTTTAAACTATTATTGTACTCAACCCTAATAACAACTACATTAAAAAAAAAATAGTTCTTTCCTTTTTTCACATCTGTTTTATATTATAATAATGTGACCTTGGGTTTTGGTTCTTGCATGAGTATAAAACAGATATTGTGAAGAAAAAAAAGCCCAAGAAACATGGGAAAACGAAAAGGTTCCCAAATACAATTGTTCCAAATTAATA
This sequence comes from Papaver somniferum, assembly GCF_003573695.1. Taxonomy (NCBI): domain Eukaryota; kingdom Viridiplantae; phylum Streptophyta; class Magnoliopsida; order Ranunculales; family Papaveraceae; genus Papaver; species Papaver somniferum. The sequence continues at coordinate 120,374,544 of NC_039368.1, read as the reverse complement.
AACTAAAGAAATAAAATCTGATTTAATCAGTGAATCTCAAAAAAATCTTTCCAGTCTTTCGTCATGATCCGTCGGATCTATGATCCAGATCCCAACGGAAAGGAGTATTTAATTTTTTTTTTTCATTGATTGTTCGTACTTCGTAGCTCAAAAACCGTTAGTATTTCTTTTCATTCCAGAGAACTACTGTATTATTCTTCTCTTTCTACTTCCTCTTTATATTTCAAGACCCTAAAAATTAAATTAAACCTAGCTCAAAAACTACCAAAAAAAAAAAGTGGCCGCGTGTTATAATCCCAAAGATGTCAATATCCATATACAAAAACTCCAACAAAACAAATTGTTCACAAAAACCCCATTTAACATAAATTGTCTATATTAGTCTTCTAGTTTAAATCACCCCAACAAAAATAAAAAACAACCTCACCTTTAATTTTAAATCATCCCAACAAAAATAAAAATCAACCCCATCATTAATTTCTATTATATTATCACCACCACAAAACACCACCACAAAATAACACCACCATCAGAACCACCACTGTGCCGCCACCACTGACCATCATCGCCAACCACCACCGCGCCACCACCTCCACCACCACCAACCACCACCGCGCCACCGCCGCCGCCAACC
>NC_039368.1:120370346-120373697 GCF_003573695.1 Papaver somniferum | reverse complement strand
TACCACCTCGCCACTACCACCGCCGCCACCGACCACCACCGCTCCGCCGTCGCCGCCCGCCGCCGCCACCGATACTGCGCAATTGCACCACCATTGCCAGCCACCCTACCATCCAGCACCACCATTGTCGACCACCACCGCCACCACCTCCAACCACCACCACCACCGATACTACGTAGTTGCACCACCAATACCAGCCACCCTACCATCCAGCACCACCACTGTCGACCACCGCCGACCAAAACCAGCACCACGACCGCCCACCACCACCACCTCCCAAAAATACGATGAAACCAATTTTGGTTTCATCATAAATACGATGAAATCGATTTTGGTTTCATCATAAATAAGATGAAACCGATTTTGGTTTCATCATAAATAAGATGAAACCGATTTTGGTTTCATCATAAATACGATGAAACCGATTTTGGTTTCATCTTGGTTTCGTGAGAAATCACCTGCAAGAAATTTTTTAAGAGGTATTATACATCTTCATGGATAGAAATACATTGTTGAAATACGATGAAACCGATTTTGGTTTCATCATAAATAAGATGAAACCATAATTGGTTTCTGCGCTTCAACAGCAATACCACCAGTTATGTCTCAAGACCCATTACTCAGCTTCACCTGGTATAGCTTTCCATCTAAGTTTACAGGCAATTCCTCATTGTATTGCAGCACTTCATTGCACCTGCAACTACAAATTCACTTCAAATCCCATACCCACTGCATTACTGCCTTGCATTTCAGTTCAAGCTCATACCTGAATACCACAAATGCTCCATCTCAGGCTCAGTTTGATCTTCAACTGGACCTGCAATATCCATATTAATTCAACCAGAGCAAAACCAGTTCCTCCATGGATTCTGATTATCACCAGCTGCAGTTCATAATCACCACCAACATAGGCATCTCAGTTCTTCTCTACACTCTCAACCTGCAACTATACTTAAAAACCATTCTCAAGCATCAGCTCAAACCATTCTTCATAGAGAACCAACTCAAAGCCAACACCAGTACCACCTTCTCTATAATATTAACTTCAGCTGCAACCGGAGCTTACTAGAAGCATCAAATGAAACTCGTCACAAGACCCTGTCACTGCAATAACCATATCAAACCCATCACTGCAATAACCATATCAACAATACCAGCATCTATACTTGCACACTGCCAATCTGAAAGCAGCGGCAACAACATCTCCTAGCTAACTCTACTCAGCTCCACAATCCAATTCACCACCTGCAATTGCTTCCCTCTCTATAATGAACAGGTTTCGTGCACGATACGTCGATCCCTAAGTAATAAGCATCCAACAATAAGACATTATGAAGGTGAACATACAATCTTACAAAATTATTGATAACTATGGCAGCTGAGAAAAAGCTGAACAGGTTACCCGACCTTTCAAGTCCTTAGAACAACAATTTTACTCTACGAAACCTGCACCAAAACAGAAATCATACTTTAGAATTTGCCATCCGACAACAACATAGACAACAATGATGAGCAGAAATAGTGAGTTACTTTCTCACTAAGGAATCTGTTTTCTACTCCAAGGAACCAACTTGAAATTACTCACTCGTGCCAGACGTAGTACTCTCCTTCCCTTGTTTCGTTCTCAGCTGTAATAGATTCACCTAGCACCAAAAAAGGACATCGGCATGAGTACAACCCAGGGGGAATCTACATATCAACGTCTATCAGTTACAGATGATAGCTAAAATAAGGAAACGATAAATATGATATCACCTCAAAAAAATTTCAGGAAAGCAAAGTATGAATGGTATAAAAGAGACATATAATATTCATATGGGATTGTTAAATGTGACCCCATAACCTAAGAGGCATTATGAAATATGATGACTAAGAGGAAACATCTTGTTTAATACAGAAAATGCGCACATACCAACAAGGAAAACAAACAATCCAGGGAGGAGTTGTCAAAAATGTGCACAATCTTACTTCACCTGCTTAGTGAATCATAACGATAACATGTGATGCACAGGACATGCCCCTTCAAATCCTCCCATTTCAGGACACACACCAAGAATCTGGTGCTGTCGCTCACATAAAATTTGTCGCAATTACAATTTAGAGAATAATCGATAATAATTCCTAAGTACAAGTAACAAGATCAAGAAACTAGAGATTCCATCCCAAAATAATTCCATGCAGAACACATAATGCATATGACCTATGAAAAAAGTTCAAACCTAATGAAGTCCCATCTATCCACTATGGATAACTTCATAACAAAGAAACGTGTTCAGTTTACATCAACTATATGATTCAGAAAGCAGAGATCAAGAGAAGGTTCAAATCAAAACTTCAATATATTCCATGAGATGAAAGCTTTACAAAAAGAAACCTTATAGTTGAACCAGGTGCTATCAAGGATGGCATTATTAGATCATGGTATACTAACCCATAAATTTATCAACGAAATTCAGTTAAATTGTACTAATGAAGCATCAAAAATTAAGCAGGAACAGTTCATTCAGAACATGGATTTGAGGCTTTTTGGATGACAAATTCATACATGAAAGCTTTCACATCTTGGATCTCTGAACCATAAAACTATGAGATAAGATAAATCAAACTGATCAACTTCGACTAACAGCAGTAACAAATTAAATCAAGCAAGTGACTTTGAAATCATGCAGCAAGAGATTGATATCTAAAAAAAAAAATTAACCCTAAAAATAGCTCACAAATCAGAAAGCTAAACACACCCATGCCTTGAAATTCTACGTAATACAAAAAAAAAGAAAAAAGAAAAAAAACAGCGGAAGAGTAGAATCTAACTTCAAATCACCAAAATCTGTACATGCAATTAACTTCACAGGGTCAACAATATCAAATTAAAGAATAGTACTAAATAATGGTTTATACCTGATGATAATCAAAGATGAATTGATTTCAGATTTCAGTAACAAAACTGATTTTGCATTCTAGGTTTAAATTTTTTTTAAGGTTCTGATGATCAAGATTTCTAGGTTTTGAGAATAGATCGAGATTTCTATGTTGTGATTACTGAAATTTAGGTTTCAATTTGTGTTTTCATTGTGAGATTTCTAGGTTTTGATTCTGGAAATTTGTCTAAGAATTTGTTTCTGAGAGAGAGTGTGTTGGGTTCTCTCCAAGAGAGCAGTCGATGAAACCTAGAAAAAGGTCGAAGGGAATGTTTGGCTTTTTTAAAAGTAACAAAAACTAAATTTACACATTATTATTTGGCTTGGGGTTTTTGTCCCAGTTTTATTTAAAACGGTTTTTATTTGGTAGAAATAGTATGCCCGTTTTTTTTTTATCACTAGTTTGTTCACTTAGGGGTTTTGTCACTAGTTC